>NC_084766.1:37435000-37540000 GCF_028858725.1 Colius striatus
AGGCGAAACGTTAGGAGCGGCTGCAACAGCTTCAGCTGAGAATGGGGCCGAAGTCACTGACAAATTTTGTAGGGTATCTTATTTAATTACAGATTTCATCCTGCAACAGAGAACTTTCATATAGAGCAAAGCCCTCTGTAGCACCTTCCCTCCCTAACGTCTCTATATTCTCATTTTCAGCTCTCGCCTTCTATTTCTGAGCGCTAATGCCCATTAATATCCAGAAAGTGTCAGTCGTATCCAAAGTTTCAGCCTATTAAATCAATGAAAAATATATTGGATTTAATATGTTTGGCTTAGGAAATTTGTTTTGTCTGCTGCAGCCTACCACAGCTTGCTTTGAGCTTACCTCTGTTTGAATTAGAGGGTGCCGGCTCATGTGCAGCTCAGACACCGGCCCATAAGACCGTGAAGCGTAGCTGATTTTTGGAGAAACTACTAAGTAGTTTCTATAGTGATAATGATGTACTATGTGCACCTATTGGGAATATATAAAATTAGAGAGAATTTCTGTTTGCTTTGGTCCTCTTTCTGGAATAATTACAGTAACTGCCATTCATTCCCATTCTGTTACCCTGATTATTCTAGAATAACCTGGTTATTAAGGTTTAGTCATGTTTAAGAACATACTGCACAGTGACAACTTGTCATGTTGGTATTATCAATACTTTTAAATTTCCATATTAGTGACCCAATTTTCTCAAAATTCCTGAGTGTTTAATTTGGTGGGGAGAAAGAGGGAGGGAAGCAAATGATGCCTCTTGCTTTTCCCTAGTTAAAATAACCTTAAATTCTCCATTCCTGAGTAGAAAGCTTTCCCTTAGCAACTAAAGAGTCTCACAGCCCTAAACACATTCTCAGGTTGGAAATCCTTCTTCTTCCATCAAGTGTGGTGGGTAATACTTGGAAGATGTCTCCCTGCCAGTGGCAGAAGTGCCCTTGCTAAATTCAGGGAATTATGGACACAAGAAGTGCTGAGTGGCCGACCCCAAACCCATTTCCCAGAACAGCACTTTGCAGCCTCAAAAAGCCACCATGTTTAATGGATCATATTACCTGAAATAGCACTTTCCCTCTGAGGGAAGGGATCTTGCACAGGACGGGCGTACAACTGGAGGTATTTGAAATTTCCTTTGCTAGGAGAAATTTCTCCTTCAGAAGGACTGAAGTTGAAACAACTGAAGCACAGGGAAAGCTCCATGCTGGTGAAGGTGCATATAAAGCTGTCCAGAAGCACACTTAGCTGACGTACTGACAGATTGTGCAATTTTGCTGTGGTAATTACTCAATGGTTCAGCAAATGGTAACTAAATACTTTGGAAATCAAAATGTCTAATTGCAGACGCACATATGGTATATCCCCATCCATTCCACAGAAGGTAATGTAACAAGCACACCCAAACCTTCCCTTAATTCCCACAGCTCAGAAGCCACCAGCGACACAAAACAGTTGTAATTTGGATGAGGATTTGGGGAAACAACATATAAATAACAGAGCATTGGAAAGCGCGGTTTCAAAAGCAAGATCAAGCTCATTTTGTCAGTAAGGAGAAAACTGTTGATGCCATAGTGTTGCTAGTCTGGTGTTTATACAGAAACCTCTTTAGGTTGTAGGCCTGGCTCACCTTCCCCCCACCACAGCCCAAGCTGCATACAGAAGGAGAAGCTGGAGAAGACAAGGAGAGGGCAGAAGTCTGTCCAAGAGCTCAGACCAGGGCACACCGTGGCAGTAAATGATGCTCTGGGTTAGTTAACGAGCAAGTCTGACCCCTGTGTCCCCTTAAAGCTAGAAATGTGTGACACTCAAGCTGGGATTTAAGATAAAGCCTTTAGTCAGAAGTTCAAAGTTAGGTAACCCTAAAGAAGACCAAAAGGGCAATGCCCCTTGCAGGAGCTAAATCAACATTTTCCAGTGACTTGCAAAAAACCTCACCTGTGCATGTATCGGTCTGTCTAACAATTCCTATTGCTTCTCTACCGGGTTTTAAGGTCTTAAGTCTTCCATGGCTTAAGATGAAAATTATCCCCCTCCATACCTACCTTTGTGCCACTCCACATCATGCAGCTTCCATATCTCCTTTGAATTCCAAAGAGAGGAGAGTTACCTCAGTGCATCAGAGCAGCCCAGCCACACTTGCCAACTGCACATCAGCCATTTGGCTTTATGACTTTGGGCTGGTGCTTTATAAAGTCAGAAGCAGGTGAAACCCTGCTTTTTAATTCAAGTAACATCCTAATTTACAGAAGTTCAGATAGCTTCAATGCAGGAGGACTACATGGAAATTAATTCCTAATTAGAGTTCCTGAACTGGCTTCAGCCCCTTTTTCTAGAAGAGGTAGTCATCTGTTCTACATTTTGCATCTAATAACTAGGCTGAAAACCTGCATTACTTACCTCACTTCTCCCCAGAAGAAGCCCAGCCCCCCATCATCGTGACTCTCCTCGGGATTAGGAGTTCTCCTTTATTTCTTGCTATTAATGTTTAGAAACTATGAGGGTGTATGATTAATGCAGGTAGCGTGACTTTGATATAGGACAAAGTAGCACTAATTGTATGATATACATTATTTTTAAAACAACTACATTGTCTTCATCTTGCATAATTATCTCTTTGTTGCTGTTAATCAGGATTTCCCAAAGTGGCACACAATAAAAAGCATTAAGGTTTATGTCAGCAGATCCAAATCTGGAATCAAATCTATCTGTACCATCAGGTGCCCATTAGGCTGGTGGAATTGCACATTAAAGACACTCAGACAATACAGACGGTTTTCTCTTGCAGTAACAGGGAGAAAGGAGAAATTGGAGCTCTTGGGTACTGAAAACATCAGTAGGAAAAGACAGCTCCTGCCCAGTCCATTACAGACAAGTGAACAGAGGGGAAAGGAGATGAAATATTCGCTTGTTGATGCGCCCTAGCAAATTTTCAGAACATGCTGCCAGCATGAAAATATCCTCAAGATGTTTCTCACTCAAATTTTAGCCACAGCGTTGTTCTCTGTGACATTTTCCAATAAAAAAGTTGAGCACCACTGCACGGAAGGGGCTGCCAGGAGGGCGGCTGCTGCTGCTTGCTGTCAGGGCCTGTGTGGTTTGTCTCACGCCAGCATGGCGATAGGAGTGGCCACTGCCCCGCTTCCACATGTGAGAGATGGAATGAGCATGGAGCAGAGAGGTCCCAAACATGGGCAAGGCTAAGGGGTGCAGAACACTATCAAGTTATTGGGGGAGCCTGAGGAAACACTGCTTTGGTGACACGAAGCAGGGCTTGGCTGCTGCTCCTCCCCGGGCAAGACCCATTTCCTAGAGGAAGAATGAACTGGACACAGATGTCCATGTGGATGCACCTGCAGGGTATGAGGATAAAGCTCTCTAACTGTAGAAGTCTAAGTTGTTTTCTGTTCATGCCACCAGCTCCACTGAGCACCTTCACCATGAAGCCAGGTGGAAACTTTTTCCAAGCAGTGTATTTTGAGGCAGCAGAAACACAAAAGCTTTGGGCTTTCCTTTCTCTCTTGTTCCTCATACACACACACACACCCCTTTTCCTTCTTTCTTCATTTCTTTCTCTTTGCTTTGCTAAGCAAAGATAACAAGAATGACAAGGGGCCATGCAATCTGCACATCACGCCAACTGTCTCTCCGGTGCCTGCCTGGCCTGCCCATTGCTTTTGTGAGAACCACTGCTGATGGAATAGGAGCAGGATCTGCATGACCATTTCCGTTAGTTCAGCCACACGACCTCGCTGCAACTGCTGTGTTTCTCTTTCAGTGAACAGGAGGAGGAAGGGAGCAGGTGCTGGCCCTTGTCCTTCTGCAGATGTTCTGCAGACCTAAAGGCCAGGAGAGGAGCACGCAGAGCATGCAGTGAGGTAGGACAAGGGCACGACACAGCAGGGCTAAGACAAGATGAAGAGCTTTGAAAGAAGCAGGAAGGCACATCAGGCCAAAGGAGAAAATGAGCCTGGAGCAGTGAAGTAAGAATGATAATGCCAAGCACTTATGTTCAAAGCACTGTACAAATATTAACTAATTAATCCTCAAAGCCCGCTCTGGAGTAGATAAGCAAGTGTTATTATCCCCTTCTTGACGAGGAATCTGAGGCAGGAAGGTTAAGTGTCACATCCAAGGCTACAGAGAAAGGCTTCAGAAGATGTTTTTAAGAGCACGAACACTCCAAACATCCCAGTCCTGTGCTACTCCAGGAGTTGAATCCATGCCATTAAATGGTTATCAACAGGCAGCAAGGAGAAAGGGTCTGAAGAGGAGCCCCTGCCTTGGAGAAAGCCTAAACACTTCTGCAATCACCTTATAACACAGTTTTCACTCTCAGTGCTCAGTCTGGAACAGCTTTTTAACTTGGCCAAAGTCGATCTAGTAAAAGACCAGGAAGAAAAGAATCACATATTGCTTGAGGCCACACTTGATGACTCCCATCCACCAGCTCTCCCTGCTGTCACCTTGGACATGTTCGGTTACTCCTGCAGTACTGGGAAAGTAGATGTTGTGGTTGGTGTCAAGATAAACCGGGGAGGAAAGTTAATGAATAGAGTTGAATTGATTGCAAATTAAGAAAGAGGCTAACTCTGGCTCACTCATGATGCTTTCGTAGGCTGTGACCCCAAAAGAGGGAGCTCCACCACCTAGAGAAGCATAAGAATTGTGTTTCTCATGGAATTCCAACCATCTTGTGCAGCTTTCCCAGCAGAAAATCAATTATTGAGTGTTTTCCACCCAAAGCAAGAGGAAGAAGGGGTCTTTCTGGAACCTGACCCCGAAATTAAGTAACAATGGATCAAGGAACTCCAGTTTGACCCACTCCCCCTGAAAAAGACTTGACTTGGAAATGTTTCAGGTTTTGGCCATACTCGCAAAAGAAACGAAGATTCAGAGGGAAAAAAAAAAAGGTGTATATAAAAAGGAGATGAGGAACACATGCAGCCAGGAAAACACCTTCCTTACCAAAAACAAGGAGAAAGTTTATAGGTCAGAAGTATTTGCTGTTCACAATATGGATTAGAGTGGGATTTCAGTGTATTCTGGAGGGAGATGGGAGGGTGGAGGGGGCAAGAAAAGGAATTGTCTATGGTCTGTATTTGTTGTTCCAGTTCCTGTACTGACAGCAAAGGACCTTTGATTTTAAGATGAATTGTGGAGCAGGAGCTGCAGTTTTTGGACATCACTATTTTCACTAGCTCTTTTGACTTCAGGGAGCCCTTTCAGAGACGAGAATAGTGATTTGGATGTAAAGCTCCCAGAAACAATAACAGGAACATTTGCCAATTAATCTATCACACGCTGCAGCACAATTTACCTTTTACCCTTCCAATTCTGAAGAGTTACTATACAATTCAAATATCAAATTGTTACTGCATACAGCAAAAAAAACCCCGAGAGGATGCAGGGGTAAAAAAGAGACACATCAATAACAGGACAATGCTTCCAATTTCCTGTACAGCTTGTTATACGTGACCTCGGCAGTAAATCTGGTCGCTTTTTTTTCCCCAATATGCCTTTTAAATGGCCATTTGCATGACTCCTTTCAATCTCATCTCCACTCACTGGGATGACCTGGGAAGAAAAGGGAGTACTGGGATTGGATGTACCCTGTGCCCCCTGGTCCTTCTCCCTCACCCAGGCTCAGGCACCATATGCCTTTTCTTTTCCAACATCACCAAAACCCCTGTTTTGGTAGAAGACATAGGATGGAAAGTCTTCTAAGTTATTATTTAACCCTGTCCTTCGTTTTCCTTAGCAGTCGTAAACATAGGCAGAAGAGAGATGTGTTTCCAGGTTTAACGAGCCATTTATAACTAATTACTGAAGCTTATTAAGTACAGCTTTGGCTCAGGCATTTTATCCCTACCTTTTCTCTACAGTATTCACCAAAATTTGGCTTCCTGAGAGGAACTAATTGAATTTCATGGTTTACACATTACTTGCACACTCTTTTTAATCCCCAGCTCTAGTTTTCCTTTACAGATTGTCCCGGAAGAAAGCCAAAACATTAACTTTGCATTCACTGTATGAATAAGGGTGTTTTAAAAATTTCTATCTCCAGGCACACACTCACACTGGGTTGGAGCCTTTTCGAATTCTTCAGTGTACTGGTGCAACTCTATTAAATCAGCAAGCACATACCAGCATGAAAAACTAATGTGAGATCTTCTATGGATGATTATGGACAAACAGGATCAGATCAGCCAGATATGTGTAAGCTTTCAGGGAAACTGTCTGCCATCTAAAGATTTGGCTTGTTCTTTACGGCAAATTTTGGGTGAGTTAACTCTTCAATGCACTTTGGAAAGCTTTCCTTCCCAAACTTCTTCTCTGCAATCTCCTCAAAGACGTTGACAGGTACAACCAGTGTCTGTGTAGCTGGACACAGCATCTCCTCCCAAATGCTGGAGGGAGCTTTGGGCCCAGTGGCGTCAAAGGGAATTTCTTTTTAACACCAGTGGGATCAATATCTCACCTTACACTTGTGCCCCTGTAAGTACATTCTCAACATCTGGCTTAACACCTTTTGTGGTCCAGGCAAAACCCCACCCAAGCAGAGGGAACAAGAAGTGGTGTGATAGAACAGTTCTCTACATTAAGTGTGAATATTTGTGCATCATGAAGCAGGCAGCTTGTGCTTGCACGTGTATTTTTAAGGCATGGTTAGGGAAGACACTGTTTGCAGTCCAGCTCTTTGAAGGAGAAGCAGCACAAGAAAGAATGTTTCAGGCAAATTTTTGCTAAATGTGTGTGCACTGAAGCAGTTCCAGCCCAAGGCATTTTTAGCAAGTCACAGCAGCGTGCTGCTTGATCTTTACCACAACGTTTCCTACAGACACAGTGTGAGGAAGCTTGCCCGGACTTTCTAGAGGGGCTGTGCAATGGAGATGACCTGCTGAAAAGTTCAAGCAACAATTTCCAACACAACTGGAATCTTTTGCAGTGATCTTCCTCTCTTCTGTTAATCACATCTTAAAGACTCAAAAAGGTGTCTCCGAATGTCATTAAAGTTATTAAAAAGCCATTTAGAGGTCACATTATCCCACGTCTTAAGGAGAAAAATATTAAGAGAAACAACTCTCTCTTCAGTGATAACATAGCTCACTATACTCAACTGAAAAAAATTATAACAAAGAATGAAATTGTACTAATAACAATATATTTGGGTTTTTTTCACAAGGACAAATCAGCTTTCCCAGTACAAATGGAAGCAAATCACCACAGCCACTATTGGTAGGTAGAACAAAACCCAATTAGTCTAAGAAACCTTTCTGTGAGTGGAAAAGAACATTTTTTTTGTTCTCTCCAGCCCTGTCTGAGCAGCTGAGATGCTCCAGAATTCAAAATTAAATTTCAAAGCAAACAAACAAGGCTGAAGCAGCTACTCAGGCCTGAACAATCAGTGCTTCCAGTCAGATCTTGGCAAATGCAGAAGCAACAGAAGCTGAAGCCCCGAAGGATGGAGTCTCAGGTTACCACAGAGCTGGGGCACTGCTAGCAGTCCCACCTTCTTGGGTAAAAGACTTACAGGGATTTAAGAGCATGGGGCTTGTGTTTACCATCTGCATGTCGGTGAATTGTATCCACAGTGATTGCCAAAACAAATAAATGGGGGGGGAAAAAAAAAAGACAGAGAAAAATACTCCAGTGCTTTCAATTCTATGAATACTGCGACACTCCTAAGGATAGGAGGAACCATATTTCCTGGGGAAATAAAGTTTTCAAGCATGTTGTGTCCTGTTGTCTCCTTTGTGGACAGAACTCACTACTTCTGATAATCTTATTCTAATCTGACTGTTGTTTTACACCCTGCTGTGCAGGGAAAGAAAGAAAAGCTGCAGAGTGAAAACTGATCAACTTGAAGTTTCCTTTCCATGCATGTGTCATAATAAACAATCATGTATGCAGGGAATGAACTGCTAAAATTGGGTCCTGTATTACAAATTTGATTTTCCAAGAATTGTTCTAAGGTGAATTCAAATAATATACTTGAAAACCACATAATTGAGGATATATTTTTCTAATACCAGGTTATAAATACACTCAGAGACATTACAAAAGCTGCAAATAAAAAACGCTTTTGTTTGCTCTCACAGTCTTAAGCTAAATTAAAGCATCAACTTTAATTAATCAAAAATCAACTCATTGCTCTCACTGTTTGGGGCAAGCAACAATGATTTTGACTAATATTCTCCCTCAATATCAATTCTGTCTCTGGAGAAAAACAAGGTGTGTTCATTACAAACTATTCCAGAGAAGCAGGGAAAAGAAACGTTCCTTGAAATATTTTAAATGTTCTCTGGAGCTAAGAAAGTTTGAGATATACCAAAGGGAACAATTTAGCCAAACTTCTGCCTTCCATACAGAGAATTTGCCCCGAAAGTGCATGGCAAGAAAACAAAGTTTTAATTAATGAGGTTTTTGGATGAAATTTGATGGGAAGGGCAGCAGCCTGTGTGACATTTTTACATACTCCACAGATCCCCATCTCCAAGTGTGAAAAGTGCATAATAGAGGAATAAAACTTTATCAAATATGGCCTTAGGCAGAAGAGCAAGGTTCACTGAGTGGCTTAATCGTGCTTTTTCTGCAGAGCAGCTGAGCTGGAGAGGTCAATGTTGGAAAGCCCAGGCCACACTGCCCCTGAACACATGGGTTTGTGTTCACCATGAGATTCTGTGCTGATTCATCCAAAGGGACAAGATGCACAAAAATATTGCAGTGACACTCAGCACTGTTGTTGTTGTCCAGGTTTCAGAAGCAGACATGTGGGCATGGGGGCTGCAAGCTTTGCTTGGAGGTCCTTTGCTGAAGGAGGGCAGCAGAGTGACCAGCCACCCCAGGTCACACAGGAGCATTCAAAAAACTAATTGCAGTTTTCCCCTCTGACTCTTGAAAGCGTGGAAAGCTCCATCACTGACCAAACTATCGAAACACCAGCCAAGAGGCAGCCCCAGTGACCACCAGCAACCTGAATCCTTCCCTTCGTGATGATTGGTCAGTCAAGGAGCAGGGATGCTGCAAGAGGATTTCTACTTTGCCTTAGGCAAGGTGTATTTAAACTATACTCATAGTTTTCCCTTTTGCTTAAAATTAGCCACAAGCCCTGTTATTCCTGTCTCACACAGGGGTCATTTAAAGGCAGTTTCAATGGTCTCGTGTGTCCAACAGTTTGGTGGTGGAGAGACACAAGGTGAGGTACGTAACCTGGTCTTACCTGGCAACATCTCTAGCTGACAGAAGTAGAGGCTTGGTAGTCAGGAAGAAGATGAAAGCCAATAATTCTTGACAAAAGACAGATTTTATGAATCCAAGTGCTGTAACAGATTAATGTAACAACACCCTGCCAGGTGCTGGCGAGCATCCCCTTGCAAGGTTTTGTTGCTTACCACGAGCTCAGCAGCCAAGGGATGGGGCTCTGCTCATCCAAGACACTGACAGTTCACTCGATCCCAGGAGATGCAGAACTAGAAAACATCTCTGCTGTTTTCTACTTTTTCAATTCCCATCTTCGGTACTGTTACAAAACCAAAATGAAATAAAATGATAAAAGGAACCGATAAAAAGGCAACTTTGCTCCCTGATGACAAAAGGCCAGAAAGAGCTGCCCATTCAGACCTCCCTCTTCTGTTCCTGTAGGACAAGACAGCCTTAATCATTGCCTTAGAAAAACCATAAAATGGTCACCAAAGCTCTTCCTGGGGGTGGGAAACAGAGTAGCACAGAAAAGCCTTGTTTTTACCATTTTAAACTGTGCTCAAAAGTGATTGGGTTGGGGTTGTTTTGTTTTTTTAAAGAGCAACAAAATATTCTGATGTGATTGCTTCTGTCCATGAGAGTAAATAACAAAACAGAAACCAAACCCCAAACCAAACAAAACAAAAAAAACACCCCAACCAAATCAAGCTGAGCTTAATTGCTGCTTTGTATCCTAGTTGTAATGAAGCACAGAGAAGGGCATTAGGAAGAGGAGAGCCAGCTCAGGAACAGCGTGGGGCCGCAGCCTTCTTTCCCCCCTCCTTCCCCCTTGTACCAAGGTGTAAGACGTGATCTCAATTTTGCAGTAATAAAAGAGGAAAGGCTTTTTTTTCTAAATAGCTTTTGTAGCACTTAGGGATTGCTGATACCAATATCCTACTACAAACCTCTGCTGCTACCCCCCCTCCGCCAAGGCAACCTTTCATTAATTTAGAAAGTATAAGCTCATTAAGCAATTCTGCTCCAAAGTTTCTCCAGCAGCAAAGCAAGTGAATTTCCCCAGGTTCTCAAAACCTTTCTCAAAAAAAAAAAAAAAGCCCAGATCCTCTACATTCCTCTTTAAACAAATAAGGTTAGCTACCCTTTTGCCATTCACAATTCAACATTCACACTAAATTAATTTTTCCAAAAGTAATTCAAATAAAAGCTTTGCTGCTGCTACCCTTTTCAGAGCTACAAGATTGAATAAGGCATCTGAATAAAATTGTGTATTACAGCCTTCTTTAATATTTAAGCATGACATTCATTGATTTGTTTCTTGTTTTCTGCAAACCTTGACAACATGATAAAATAAATCATAAGAAGAAAATATAGTGGTAACATCTTTTATGGACTTCACATAGTCATCAATCTCAAGCTGTGAGTGAATTATCAGTGCAGCAAAAAGATCTATGTTTTAAGAGCTCCAATAGCATACTAGCTAGAGGTTTTTCACAAGCAAACTCAAGGCGAGTGACTGATAAGCATCATTATTGTTTTCTGAGAGTCTAGTTTATAGTGTGTTGTGGAGGTGTTGGCATATATGTTTCAGAAGGAAAGGTTTGATCAATTCTAAGTAGACATCTACTAACATATAAAAAATATAACAAGGGTTCCTGCTGAGCAGTATTAAAGTACCTATTGCACCATGTCAGCATGACAGGCCCCATGTTGTGTTTTTGATTATATTTAATATAGAATTAACCTTCCTTAATGTAACATATTGTGCATGCAATGCGAGTGAGAAATGTTTATTTTGACCAAAACAAATACCATCCTCATTTAGGTTTTAAGAAACTCTTCTTTTTCAATTTATAAAACTTCCCATCATAAAATCTTCAGACTCCTGGACTGACAGGAAGGAATAAAAGGGCTTTTTTTTTCCCCTGCAGTTTGTGAGCCGTAGAGAGAGGAAGTCACTCGGGGCACTGGGAGCAGCCTGGGACAACAACTGTGGGGCAGCGACCGGGGAAGGGAGGACTGGGGGTGATGCTGCTTTAGAAAACAGCAATTTGGCAAAAGAGGAGGAGAAATCCCTCTGATAACACCAGAAACTCACCATTTTCGGAGGTCAGCACGGTGGTGGGGATCCCCAGAAAGCGGGATCCTTCTCCATGGGAAATAACAGGACTGAGAGGACGGTCTGGGGTAATCATGGGCTGCAAAGAGAAACGTGGAAACAGTGAATTAATTCAAAGGGATAAGCCAGCTCGCTTGCAGGAGCTGACACTGCTGCACAATGAGGTTATGTAAAGGTATCATCGTTTTGCTGTGAAAAATGCCACTCCTGAAAGTAACTCTTTCAACAGACTTACAAATGTTTTATATCTGGTAAATGGGCTAATGAAAGCTTTAGGTTTAGAAAGCAGTAGCCTAGGGATTGTAAGAGTAAATATTAAGATGTTTTCTGACAAGCTGAATATATGTGGTTTCCCACAAAATCCCACAGTGCTTTGCACTCCATAAATATCACTCCTCTTCCCTCACAACTTTTACTATATGAAATATGATGCCGTGGTCCACTAAAACATAGCTGTACTTTCATTGGGCTCGAATCTCCGGCACACATTTATTTACATAGGTTGAACGCTATTCATCACCCTCGTAATTAATGCAGTCAATCGTGAGGGTGTGAAGTATTTCCTTTGCCGTCCCATGGTGAGGCAGGACACTGTACTTTTCACAGAAAGGACCACTGCAATCTCCTCAGTTTCAAAAGAAAACCCCCAAACCCAAAACTAAAAGCTTTTAGAGGCTTTTGGGCCTTTGTACTTTTGGGTTGCTCAAAGCTAACCAAATTCATTGGGGCAGACCTGCAGACAAATTTACAGGGCAATAGGAGGTGTAATTGGTGGCCGGTGGCCTGCCAGATTTGGTCTGGGTTATTTACATTTCAGGGTGAAATTACTGCCACTTCAGGGCTGAGTCGTGCAGGCTCTAACGGGGCGGTGCTGTGTGCTGGAGGACGAGACACAATGGCTTTCCTGATGTGATTAAAGACTGGGGAAGAACTGTAACAGAGGTAAGCACTCCTTACATCCATTTCCTTCTTAAAGAAGCTGCCTAAAAGTTGAAGCTTGAAGCAGCTCTCTGGGTAGGTCTCCTAAGGTTATCAGAGCAAGGCCTGCTCAGTAGCAACACTCAGAATCTCAAGTGACGTCCAAGCTCTGCAAAATGCTTAACTTGGTAAGCGGGGAGATTTCTTGTAAATTCAATTTTTCTTGTAATTCAATACTGCACCAAGAGGTCTCACTTGATGGAAAAGAGGCTCTGTGCTCCTGGAGTGTCTTACAAATATGTAAATATTATACCTAAGCTACCCCTGTTAATTAAGTATGGCACTTTACACAAGCATATTGTTGCCAGTCTCAATGTTCTGGCTTAAATCCATCATCGGTAATTACGTTCTGTCCTTTTAAATTCTTTGTTGGTTTAATTAGCTAAATTATTCTACTCCACTTCCCGTCCCAAACTTCCACGCACTGCTGGTGCCCCGTCTCTGTGACTCCTGCTTTTCGTCCCCTCGTAGCAGCAGTGGCATCGTCATTCACTTGTGGGGAGATGGTAACTCCACCACTGATGCCACAGCTCCCGAGCCCTGCTGCTGAGCTGTCCCAGTTTACCAAACGAGCACAGATCTGTTTACATATGCTTTACTTATGATTTTCAAATCAGTTTTAGACAATCTGGCTTTTTCCTCAAATGCCTATAGTTTGTTATTTGTAGCATTAAATACTCCGTTGCCATCTCTCACCGTGCCTACTCTAGATGAAGGAGTTAATGACCCTACAGAAGTCAGCAAAAATGATACATCAGACTATGCAAAAGAAACATAGGAAATTAATACCTGCTAAATCCAGAAACACCCAGGAAATCACGCTCAAGGCACTGGACCATTCAGAAGATCCAGGTCTGCTAGCCTAAGAACTCAACATGATTAATTTCCAGTTACTTGGAAATTAAATGAAAATGGGTCAACTGCCTCGGTCCAGGTTCTAGGAACTCACAGCAGCACCACAGAGGAGAGAACCTCTGTTTAACTCTGAGAGGGGTCCTACTGTTAAGGAAGATAAGGTAGGGATGAGGTAGGAAGGGAGTGAGTTGCAGTCTAATATACTTATCCTGGGAATGTTTCTATAAAATCTGTTCAACTTTTTTTTTCAGTAAAGCATAGCATTGAATAGAAATGGAATATTTATTTTCAATACCAGCTTTTAGCTACCAAGATTCTATTAAAATTATACTGGGGGAAAAAAATTAAAGATATGTATCTTGCTAATAAAAATGCACTTTTGTGATAGATGTTGCGGAAGCAGAACCTCCTGTAAATTAGGTCACTTCTACAGTAAACCATCTTCCCAACTCCTTTGTGGGAATTATGTAGAAAACAGGTTTTCTTCTCAAATCTTAATATAATACTTGGAAAAAAGAACAAGTGTGCTGCCTTATTCACATTCATAAAAAAATCCTAACGTAGCATCAATATTCACTTAATAAAGAGACCATTTACACTGCTGCTCCTACTATTCTTTTGTTTGCCAGAGTTGATTTTTTTTTCCCCCCTTTTTTAATCATATGGAAGAGTCGGTGCAGCAACATCTGTGACTTGTCAGTCATTTAATTAACCAAAGAAAAGCTAGCTATTCATTTTATTTCTGTATATGTTAATGCTAAAAACTAATAGAAAACAGCTAGTAAATTGTCCTCTGCATATATTGGACACAGCAACAATTACTCTGGCAGAGAAGATATAATAAAAGAGGAAATTTTAATAGTATTCTTATTCTATTTATTCTCAGGGGCTTCTGTTTCAAGGTACTGTAGAAATTAACAATTATTTCTTTTCATTGTTTTTGATGATCTTTTTCTATTATGGCCCTATCCAACTTAAAATAAAACATAATTTGAACTTTCGTTTTTGTATTAAATTCTGTGGCATCTTGAGATTTACTTTTCTGGTTGGTTACGGGGAGGTCCCGAGAAGGTAGAGAAAAATAAGCAGAAGCTGCTTGTTTCTGCCATTCAGGCAGCTGGTTAAGGCTTGTCAGGTATTAGTACAATCAGGATAACTCGGCTTAAACCGAAAACTTTTGCATAATAAAATCATTTGCTTTTCCAGCGTTCATTTTATTGACAAATATGTCTTTCCCATATTTTCTAAATGCCTGTCATATGATATGTCTAAATACTTGCTATTGCTCTGCTATATAAAGCAATTAACTGACTTTATACAGCAAATTGTCAAAGGATTTCCCCGGAAAGCTTGGGGAAATCTAAGATACGGAACTCTTCTCCAACTTATTGACATGCTACGGTGGTGAAAAAAGTAGGACATCAATAAACAGCTTTAGCTCAAAAACTGGAATCTGATTATAAGTATTGGGAGCTGGAGACTAGAGCCTCAATTAAAATACATGGCATAGCTTTATTTTAAAGTAGATAGGTGCTATATCTTGATGGGGAAAGCACAACGCTTAGTCAAGTGTGGGCATGCAGCAATGTGGACTTAACATCCAAAATCTCCCATTGGTCTACTTGAACTGGATCCAGGTTGAGAACCTCATCCCAGATCATTCCTCTGGCTCTGGGAAGCTTCAAAGCAGAGCAGGTAAAATATTTTCAGGTTTTTTGTGCAGGGAGCTGTCTCACTTCTTTCAGGGGCACATCAGTGAGAATGATGGTGGGAGATGGAGCACAGGTCAAAGTGAAACAGCTCAGGACTGGCCCTGGATGGATTACTCACAGTAAGGAAAGTCCTTCTACTTATTGCAGAGTCCAAATTCTCTTCAATATCAGATTTGAAATTTTGGCTTAAGAAAAGCAATTGAAGCCTAATCATCTAAGTTTTACACCGTAGATATTGGTTAAGGCTGAAATGACCTGCATATGAGAGCAGATTAAATAGTTCAGCAAGCTGTGGATCACGCAAAGGAATCTACAAAAGTAGCCTGAGATCCCCACAACATACAAATAGCATGTCAGAATCCTAAAAAAATGCAGCCACAGAGTAAAAATATGGCAAAGCTGAGATTCTACAGGATCAACCAGAGAAAAAGGGGGAAATTCCAGAAAAAAAAACAAAATGTAAAGGACATGAGATGCTTCAAGAATGTTATTTTGTATAAAATGAAGGAAAAATTCCTGCCAGAATCTTAGCTCCACTGTTTTTTTACAAAACCAGCTTGTTCTGTGACATCTGTGGTACCTCACCTACAGGGCTCGCAGGACAAGGAAGGACTGCTGAGCTTTGCTAGTCGTAACTGTTTCATTAACAAATTGTTTACCCACACACAGTTATTGCATCTGTGTAACTTTACTTTTTCAACACCTTTTCCTTCTCTTTCTTTTCTTGTCACCACTGATCTTTACACTCATTCGTACCTTATTTTTGTCTGTAAGCAATTTCATCAAGTTTTGTGTTTGGTTTTTGCCTCCCATCTGCGTGAAAGGAGCAGTAGGGGCTAGATCTTGGTATAAAATACATGGCAACAAATGAAAAGGGGAAAAAGGAGAGGAAGAAATACTGCAATGATCTGCAGATTTTCCTTTGCAGGTACACCTCACCGGTGAAATGCGTTTGTACATGTCAGAAGCCTGGTGCCACCTTCAATGTATTGTTAATATTCTGGTTATCATGCAAGAAGTCATTGATGAACAAGTTTAAGCAGTGTGCAAACAACGTTACCTGCTGAGAAGTGTTAAGGTACCTATCATACCATGTCAAGTTGACAGGCTTCATGTTGTGTTTCTGATTATATTTAGTCATATAAAATTAACTTTTCCTAATGTAACGTGTTGGGTATGCAACGTGGACAAAGCAATATTTATTTAGGCTAAAACCTATTTGTGTTCAGATTTACTAATGAGAATCACAATATGATCAAAATCCCCAACTCATTTAGCACATTTATGGAGTGACAGGACTGGAGTGCCTCGAGCCTAAATCCATGTAATAGGTGATAAAGCAGGAGGGTTTTGCTGATATTCGTGTTGTCCAGCAGTGCCGGCTCTGGGCTCTGCACAGCTCCTGCCTGTTCACGGCAAGATTGAAGCTGTCTGACTTGTTTGCTGCTCTGTTCACTTCCAGGAGGATTTTTTAGAGCTGTTTAAAATATATTTTAGGAAATGACAAAGGCTGCTGTCAGCTTGTCCTTTCTTCCTTTTTACTTTCTTTCTTTTCCTTTTTTCTTTAATATCGATTACGTTTTTTTTCAGGTAAGCAATGACACGCTTCTTGGGGTTGTGTTACTGTGAGAGAGAGTATTCCAGTGACACAGGCCAAAGCAAAAACCACAGCAGTGGTCACACACTCTTTGACTTAGAGTATTTGCTAAACCTACCTGATATCCATCAAACATCTTTGATTGAGTTAAAAGCAAAGAAAAAAAGTAGAATGTCTAAACTAACCAGGAAAACATCTCAGCAGTCGCAGCCAGAAGCTTCTGTTTCCTTTGATTCTTTGCCACTGTGAATTTAAGTTTCAGTGACCCATTGCTATCCCACTGGCTGTTGGGCAGAGGATCAGAATTCATTCATGATTATAAAAACCAGGGAGGTGGCCTTCATAATTAAAAATCTCAGAATGCAACTCCTCATTTTCAACTGTTGTCAAGCTTGCTGTACCTACCTCTGCCCAGATGAAGTTCAAATCTCAGCTTGAAATTGAGTTCTTAAAGGAATTCAAGAGGGAAAAAATGAGGGGAAAAAAAAGGCTTCAGCTTTTTCTTTCTAACTCTGCAGCAAATGGGAAGGGAAACAGGAGTGCAATGATCTAATTCAATAAAGGGGGGAACACATACTCAAAAATGCTTTTTTTCTAAATGCTCCTTCCCGCCAGCAAAAGTGTTGAGGTTTGAAAGCTAAAATTTGGCATGGAATGACTCCTAAGCCTTAGATTAGAGGAAACAAAATGACTGATTTACAGACACTTGAAAATTGCTTCCCACACCAGCTCATTAAGGGGTAAATTGTGCTCAGTCATTACGCAGCAGCACTGTGGTTGTGCAGGATGCTCCGACCATCCTATCGTGCAGCTCCTCTGCATTTTCAGCACTGTCCATCAAACAGGCTCCTGTCAAACTCCTCTTTATTAAGAAAACCAATTCTTAAAAATACATTACAAGAATATTATTAATGCAAAACATAAGCAGCGTAAGTGAGCCTGCTGGCCAATGAGGGGCTATGGCAGAGAACATTCTTCTTTGTGGCCAAGACCTCCACCATCCGTTTTCTAAGGACAAGTTCAGTTCCTTCTTATCATTGGATTGCAGTGACAGCAAAATGACAGGTTTCTGTCACTAGGGTTGATTTTGGAATTAAGTAATCCCCAATTTACAAAAGTTTAAAACATTGCTAGGAACAAGAGGTTCTGCTGTTAAATTAAAATACACTTGGTGGGTTGAAATCAGCATTCAAAGTGCTGAGAACTTACAGCTGCAGCAACGTACCAGTTTGTGTTTTGTGTTGCAATTACTGCGTACAACTCTGCTTTCAGCATGGCTTGTGATGTTGCAGGGAACAGGCTGGAAATTAAATCCATGCCTAATATGCTTAACTTCTGAAGCCAAATGAAAAAGTCCACGTTTTATTCTCCAGTCACTGCTACCCTGCATTAGCTGTGTGCTGCCAAGGAATGTACACGTGTAAAATGTAGCATTGCATTTGGGGCAAAGAAAAATGCTTATTTTAATAGGTAATGGGTCCAATTTGCCCTGAACAGAAGAATATCGGAGAGGAGAGGAGAGGAGAGGAGAGGAGAGGAGAGGAGAGGAGAGGAGAGGAGAGGAGAGGAGAGGAGAGGAGAGGGCAAAGTGTTTAAAAAAAAGAAGAGAGAAATTACTAACAGTGTTGCAAGCAGTCAGTGCTGAGGGGTACTCGACTTCTCCCCAGGGCTTGAGCTCTTGCCCTGCTGTGAATCGGGTGCTCTGGGCTTGGACCTCTCCGAATCAAAGCATTAATTAGTTTGGTTTAGGTTTGCAATATAAAATGTTACGTGTTAAAGAAAAAGAATTAGATATTAAAAACTTGGCAAAGTAGATTTTGGAAGTCCATGTCAGTGAAACAGACACTCTCTGTAAATTTGCCTATTTCTAGACATGAAAACAGAATTATGCAATTTAGAGTGCTTTGAGTAAAATTGGGATAAGTGTAAGGCAAGAGCAAAGATGTTCATTACCCATAATAATGGCTCATCAGGCAATTGATGAACTCAAATCTGCAATTTTTTTTAAACTTTAACATGGGAAGATAGAGACTCAGAACCCATCTGCATCCAGCTTATCTTCATTTTTGGTGCTTGGTGGAAGCACACGAGAACACACAGCGATATTACCTGTACTGATGTGAAGAGAGCTCAATTCACGAGAGAATAGGTGCACAAATGTGGGTGCACACAAGTGTAAGCCCCAATTCGAGAATGTGTCCCTGATTGCCTGAAGGGAAAAAAAACCCACTGCTGGCAAGTTGAGAATGCATTATCTCAGTATTATAGCTGAGAGATACTGGAGGAATTTTCAGTATCAAATATTTGTACGCGGGTCCAATTTATTAAAAGCAAATATTGACCATCCAGTTCTTAAATATTTTAAATAATTTATTCTAAATATTTTGATACCAAAGTAAATTAATGCTAAAGCATTTCTTTGTTTGTGCCAAATCAGTGCTTCCCAGTAGGAAGTTAGTCCATCTTTGCAAGCAAGCTTTCATTCTCAGTAGGCAGTCCATTTCTGTAGAGTGCCATTAAGTTAATTTCAAAAAGAACCAGTAAAGGTATATGGAGCAGGCAGTAATAGCATGGAAAATATCCAAAATTACTAGACCCCAGCAACAGAACTTGGATGCCATTTTCATGCACTAATAATTTGTAGTTTACATATTGAAGGTAACTATAAACTGACTACTTCCGTGGTTAAGTCTTGCAGGTAATTGCAAATATGTTGTTAGTGCTGTACCTTTCCACATCTGAGAACAGCATCTCCAGGAAAAGGAACAGAAAACGCAATTTTCACATTACTATCAAGAAGCAATATAGAATTTCTGTGTCATCAAGAATATTACATGTACTTGTGATCAAACTGCAACTATATTATAACATAAATATATTTTAAAGATATATTTCATAACTAAAAAGTGTGACATTCTGTTGACTTTCATTTAGGTCAAGTCCTGTCTTAATAATGCATGTGTGATGAATATGCTTAAAGACACACATGGAAAATTATATATTTCAAATCAGGAAAATCTTTCTACCCTTTATTTTGGCTGAGAAATTTAGTGCATGGAAAGAACAGCATACACATGACAAGTTATTGACATTATTTATTTGATTGGGTGTCATCCAGACTAATTTGTATGAGAAGTGGGACACAGACTTTCCTGTTGCTTCAAAGGTTTTCATGGAGAATTCTGTATTTTCACATGAAAGCCAGTTACAGCAAGTAGGCTGGATTTAAATAGAAGATTGAACAAGGCAGCCTTTCATTACATCTGAGGCTTGTGATAGCCTAGCCCTCAGACCACTGGTACTGTTTAATCTGATAGTGGTGGTGGACTTTCAGATAACTTACCCAGCAGTTTTGTTCCAGCTCAGCCAGTGGAGAGCCATCTACCTTGGGAGGCGAAGGGAAGACTTGATCCCATATGGTTAAAGCCAAAAGAAAGGCTCTTGCTGGTTTTACTGCTCTTTGCATCAGTATCTGCATTTGGGACAGAAGTTTCCAAAGCAGGGTTAGCAACAGAAAGTCTCAGTGAAGGTTTCCAGTCACGAAAGTTCATATACCTCATTAATGCCAATCAGCTGGTGCTTCCTTTGCTCAGAAGCTACGTGCCACCATTCAACTCGTAACTTAAGAGTTTTCAATATTTGAATCTGTAATGATCTTTAAACTTACCCCTCTGTGTTCTTGTAGACTTTTAGGAGCCCTGGAATCACCTTTGTTGTTAATTGTTTCTCGCAAGAAATTATTGTTCCTCTGAGAGACCTCAGTGATTTTTTTCATTGATAAAGATCTGCAATGAAATGTGTTAATTCTTCGTTTTTAGTGGAAGCCATTGGGATCTGGCAACCCCCAAAAAAACAGCCTCGGGGCCACTGATGTGACATCACTTGGAATATTTGCAAAGAAAAGTTAGAAAGTGTGTGAGAGACTGAGGTCACCACTTGCAAAATGAGCAGTTTTCACTCATTTAGCTGTAGCCCAGGTTTCACCGGCCGTGCCAAGTGGAGATCTGACAGTTGGCGGAGCAGGCAGGGAGTGGTAACTGCAACGCCGGGCCAGCTCACCTGCGAGGAACATTACAAACTCCATTCTTGACATGAAGGATGAATCCAGCAGAACAAATTAGGAAATGTGGTCTGTAAAACACAGGATGACATTGCCACCCTCAAAAAGACATACACTGAGAAGGTTGTTTAGTGGGAAGAGAGGATATGAGCAAACCAATCCATTTGTCCATTGACTATCTAAGGAGAGTTCACAACAAAAGGCACTTTTGTTCCCCAATATTCTAATAAGCCAGGCACATCAAATTGCAGTGCACAGGTTTATTTCAAGGATCTCAAACTGAGTATCTCCCTTTGTTGACCTTCCATATAGCAGCATCAAGGAGCTCAGTAAGTCTGGGCATTCGAGGCAAGTCAAAGGCTTCTGCATTTTGAGTGTATTTAATGCTCAGTTAAAGAATATCTTGCTTTTTTCCAAACCTGAGGAGAGTGCTTTATGCAACTGAATGCTGGACAAGGTCTATTTGCTGAGCAAGGACACAACTTCCTCTTCT
This sequence comes from Colius striatus, assembly GCF_028858725.1. Classification (NCBI taxonomy): domain Eukaryota; kingdom Metazoa; phylum Chordata; class Aves; order Coliiformes; family Coliidae; genus Colius; species Colius striatus. The sequence goes on from NC_084766.1 coordinate 37,456,014, forward strand.
ACAACAGCAAGGAAAGGGGACCCTATGCCTTTACCTATGAGTACACTGACCCTGCTCCTCCTCAGGGCACAGGGAGGGTAAAAGCATGTAAAGACCCAGAACAGAAGCACTAAGTCATAACTGTCCCATAGGGATGCCCTGTAGGCAGCAGAGGAAATGTAGTAAGTACAACTAAAATTGGATTTAATAATTGCCACTAATAAAGGGGCAAGCACATAGAGCCAGTTACTATGCTGTCGGCAAAATGAATTGCTCAAGGCGTATTAACAGTGTGTTAGTTAACACATACACAGTGAGTAAATTGTAATTTAACTGTCTGAAGAGTAAACATGTAGACTGTGACAATTGCCTCTTTTAAAAACCCTTTGCATATTAGTGATAATCATTGACCTAGTGTAAACAAAAAACCCAAAACTAATGCACATATTCTATCTTTTAATCTTTCAAATGCTTTTGATTGGTCTTTTTATTTTTTTTCTATTGGTAAATGAAAGAATGATGTCATTCAGCAGCATTAAGCACTATTAAACAGACCATAACTAACATTAGCTGCATAAATTATACATAAGCTGACACTTTTATGCACTTTGTGAAGAATTGCTTCATGGGTTATGCAATCTTTTCCAAAACAAGTTCCAAAGAATAACATCACTAGTTATGTTCCATAGCTACAAATTGGTAACTGAATTAACATTCATTTATTAAGTTTACATGGAGAACTCCTCTAATTCAAATGCTTGCAGATTACAATTTATTTTTATCTGAGGTATAATTTTTCATATCTTGTTTTTGCCAAAGTCAATATAACCTGAGCCAAACTCTGTTTCCAGATCTCCATTTGTACCCTCCTGTTCTTGGCTACTCACCTAGATGAGGCTTTTCTAGCTGGGAAAGTGAATATATGAGCTTGGTTCACCAAACAAGTCTTTTGCAAGATTCTGATTTTCAGACTGCAATTCCTGAGTTAACATTGGCAGCTTTGGGATCCTCCTCTTGCAACTTAAGGGAAAAAAAAGAAGGAAAAAAAAAAAAAGCAGGAAAGATAATCACTTTTGGACATATGGAAGTTGAGCAACTTATCTGTCAGGAGGGAGAGGTTGAATTCAGTATTTTTTAATAATCTGTTCTACTACTCCTATCCTGCTATAATCTGCAAGTCAAATACTGGAGCAGGTGTTGAATGAGACGATATGAAAAGAATCTGTTCTCTGAATAGGCTCTGTGAAAGTACCAAAAAGTACTTGTCTTCTGGGACCACGGGCTGCTGTAGCTCTTGAGAAGTTTACAGTAGCACAGAGGAGGTTATAGGAGAATAGTATAACAATTACATGCAATGTTAATAAACAGAAAGTGAGGGAGAAAATAGATGAAGAGGTAAAAGAGTGACAGACAGGATCACAAGTGTTGTGGTGGACCTTGTGCAAACCAGAAGACAATTAGGGAAGAAGGAACCACTAGGGTAACCAAGGGACTTGCTGCAGGCAAGATAAAAGGGCTTTATAGCATTGGTCATAGAAAGTAGTCTCATATCAAGTTGATTAATTTAAAATGAAATGGATGGACAAATAACATCACATGAGTTTAGATTTCCTATTGCAAAAGGGGAAACATTATTATACACCAAGACATCAAGTTACCTGGACTGCAGAGATCAGAGACCAGGAGGTTACACCACCTACATCACTGGTAAGGTGAACAAGTTCAATGGAGTGGCATAGGGACAGGGCCATCCCTGAGGCAGTGATCCCCCTGAATCCTCCTGTCCCAGGGTCCTGTGAGATACAGACACAGATTATTCTGATGCAGGATTATACAATCAGTCATATTGAACAACTCCTCCTTGCACAGGACTGTACAGTCCATTTGCTGCTTGTTCCGGGTCCTTTCACATCCTTTATCTTACCAAGTTCTGAAAAGTAATCATTTCTTAAAATTGGAGGGGAAAAAGAAAATGTGCTAGAGAATGAATCTGTGCTATGTCACTGCAAAAAGGTTTAACTAGTTATTTTTCTTTCACCAAGAACCTACCTAACCATATTTCCTGTATCTGCGTGCTAACGCCTTGAACAAGGTTAGAGCGAGTAACACCAAGGTGCAGAAATAACCAGGTGAGGTTCTTTGACCCGTGATGTGCAGAAGGCCAGGCTGTATAACCAGGAATGATTGAACACTTTGCAACTATTAAATCTGTTAAACATGGCTGAAGTTTGAACTTCAGTGATGAAATCGTTACGGAATACGTCTTGCATGGATTGAAAGGAGGGGGAAATGAAATATATGAAAAAGTCATCATGACTAAAATAATCTTTAACCTCCATGGCCTTTAAAGTTTTTCTCAAAGCCTAATGATCCTTTGCCTTTTTTTTTTCACTTAATGCACATTTGTTCAGATTGTCCTGGGCCAGGGAGGTCCTGCCTCTTCCCAGGCAATTTCCATAAGTGTGATAAGGATGTTTCAATCAAACCCAAGCAGCCTGCTCCTGAGCAATATACTTAGCATTTGTTTGTTTAGAAGGCTTTGTTTTCAAAAATACCTAATTTAACTTAAAAGCACTGGTATTTTAAGAAAAAAGCTGATTTCTTGCCTTCTTTCTGTTGGCTTTTACCAGCAAAACCAGAGCTGTCAGTGTAAAGAAGTGTTGATGCCTTTTAGGCTCTCACTGGAAAAAATAATTATAAATCTGCCAAAACCCACAAAATAGTTGAATTTAACTATTCTGTTTCTCTGTTTCACTAATTCAGCATTGAACTTCAAAACCTTGTGGGACTATTTATAGAAGGCAGCAGGAATACTTTCCCTTCAAACGGAAAACCAAGGACATAAAATATAGCAAAGTTATATCGAGAAGACTTCAAGATACAAAATGGAAACAGCAATATAATACTGCTGCTGCTGCAAAAAAATGAATACTTATAAAAAGGAGGTTGAATTAATGTTTTTGTTGCATTGTTTCTCGTAGCTGCCATCTAATCCAATGGATTAGATCATTCAGGGCTCTAAATGAAACGCAGAAATTCCTCTCTTTGTCAAGAGCTAGAGAACATACCATGCAGGGTCCCAACTGATCTGCCCTGGATCCAATGCTACTCAATATTTCATTAACGACTTGGATGACAACATAGAGATTATACTTTGGATGACATCAAACTGGGAAAGATCACAAGTGTTAAAATTCCAAGTAATTTTGGAGCAAGTATCCTAGTGATGACATTTAATAAAGATGAGCGTATGTCACTATATATAGGAAGAAAAAACACATCCACAGAAATACAGTGGTGAAAGTATGCAGAGAGTGACCTTGGGGCTACAGAAGACCCCAAAATACTTAAAAGTCAACAAATACAGGGCTGTTCCAAAAAGGCAAATAACTTTCTGAGATCTCTGCAGAGCACCATTAATGAAAATAAGAAGTCCATTCCTTGGCAGTAACCTTTAAAAAACAGACAAAGAAAAACTGGGGGGAAAGTGCAGAGGAGAAGAGTAGGGAATTGTAAACATTTTAGAAAAGCTGTGATGAGTTTGCTTAGTCTCAAAAAAGGAAGGGGACACATAACACTATTTTTCTTTAGAACACATTTTTCTATCTGTATATGGAAGCACATCTATCTAAATCTTTAAATAAGGTGATAAGCACTTTTGTTTTTGCTGTCCAAAGAGGGCTGGGCAAAGAAGTAGCAGGTTTTAACTTGCAGGAAGGGAGGTTTTCTATCTGAAAGGGTAATTAGGCACCGGAGCAAATTACCAAGGGAGGTTGTGAAACTCACTGGCAATTTTTAAGAACAGATTAGACATACATCTGCCAGCACTCATGCAATTTTAGTTGGTCCAGGTCCAGAGCACAGAAGGAAAAGGGCCCAGATCCATCTTGCCTGATGGGAGAGACACCTAACTCTGGGAACTGACTGTCCTGGGAACCTCCAAAGAGCCATTTTAAGGGCAGAGGTGATAACTTCTGTATACTGCAGAGTCAGAGGTGACTGCATTCCTCATCTACTTGCTGGAGCTAGCTGGAATCCATCTGGACCTGCGTATCTTCCAGCACAGCATCCAGTTTCATGTCCCCTCCACCCCATCAACTCCTCAGGCTTTCTCTATGTATTGAAACATACATCCTGAATGGGAGTCAGCCCCCAACACAGAGTGTGAACTGTGCATCCAAGACATATTGGTTGTATTTTTTGCACACGTTCTTTTATCTGAATGTACCATTTCTGCATCTAAAAGCACAGGTCACAGGCCAGTGCAGTCAAATAGGTCATGGTTTACAAATCAAGACTTTCTGGTTCAATCTCAGCCACCTGCACAATATTCAGCAATCATGTAAAAATAAGGGTATAAAAAATATCTGGAAATAATGTGGGTTTTGCTTGTATCAGGGTACCTACACCATCTATAGTCATTCAGCACCATCACTACTAAGCAACCCCTGCAGGATTCCTGGGCAGGATGCCATCAAGAAACAGCAATTTTCAAACCTTTTCTCCTTTTGTGATTTTTTTTTTATGTACTGCACTGCAATCCAAACTAGCCTGCACCAGAGGCATATCCCCTCAATAACAGCCTGGGCTCAAAATGTCTGTCCAGGAATCCTGCCCTTTGCTAACAGACTAAATGCTCCTACACGGCCTCCTCTCTGGCCACGTTCATGCCCATCTGCTCAGATGGCTTGGTGCCCGTGGCAGGTCGGTGTGCCAGCTTCACTGGGTCAGGGATGCCAAGCTATGACAGCACTAGATGGACAACCTGCCTCATGCTGCCATCCTCTCCTTTCCAAAACCAGCCCTCCCCAGACTAGCTTTGTGCATTGAGTATCAGGTAGCAAACTGAAAACACCTGAAGGATGGAGAATGGAAAAACATAAAAGGTTTGGGGATATTTGCTCCTTCCAAAAAAATCAGGCCTCTAGGAAACATATAAAGCCCATTTGGGATATAAGATATTATAAAAATATTGCCCATAGGAACTCTCTGAAAGCAAACCTCTGGCAGTGTTTCAGTAGCTGCATTAGGCAACTCTTAGGCAAAAGCATTACTCCTAGCTCTTCCGGGCAAGGAGGCTCATTTATGAGTGAAGCACCTCTCACTTTAGGCTAATTAATAAACAAACAGTATTGACAAACAGACCATATCACCCAGAATGGGTCAAAGCGTGGCAAAGTGTGTGCCTGTGATTAAGGATGCCCAGCTCCATCTGGCTCCAGGTACAGCTCCCACTACCCCGAGGGCAGGGGTGCTGCCAGAGGTGGGATGGGTGCTTCAGCTTTTGCACAGAACCTGGTGTTTCAGAGTGTGTTTGGACATGAATTCAGGGGCAACCTCAAAGGAATGAGGTTAGTAAGGGTGAAGTGAACTTCCCTCAGGCAAAACTGCATGGGAAAACCTCTGGCTCTGTTGTGAGATGGGATGGATGAGAAGCAGGAGCTCTCCTGCCTGGGCCCTTCATCCTTTCCTCTCCAGCGAGCCCCTGCCAACCATGAAGCCTCTCAAAATCTGCAGCCACCACTGGGACTCACCTGGGATTCCAGAAGGGATGGAGAAAGAAAAGCATTTTTTCATTAACATCTTTTTTGAATTGTGGAGATAAAACCCTCACGTGTGCTGTAAGTGGTCTTCACCAGGAGGGAAAGGGACACTGGGTATCAGCATGAGCATGTATAGCCCTGGCTGAGAGCACAATAGCTTGGCCTGTGCTTTCAGAAAAGAGAGCCAATAAAGACACTTTGAGATTTCAGAGCACAAATCACTATCAGAAAGCAAGGCCATGTTTTCTTGGTGTAAACACCAGTAGTAGTTCAGTGTTCTGCTCCTACACCTGAAAATCAGATGATTTTAGGTGCTAAATGCCATCAATAAGATGAGATTTTAGGCTGAAAAAGTAACTCAGACACTAACAGTTTTACCTCCAGGACAAAACACGCAAATGTGGGATTCTTGGAGGTGGTGCCAGTGACTGGACAGGCATGTGGATCAAACTCTGCAAAGCATTTATCAGTGTAGAGGCATTACAGCCTCAGATAACTCTTGGTAAGCTGAGCCTTTTCCCCTGACCAGCTGTTTTCTGCATATGTGTGAAATGTTCTAGTCTGTCATTCAAAACTTTTCCACAAGTATTAAAAGCTGATTCACATTAAAGGCAAGTCAAGATGATGAACTATAGAGATACTTTTCTCACTGATGAGAAATTCATGTCCCTAGAAAATGGGGCGATGCAGTGACATTTTGCTGGGGGCTTGTTTGGTTGAGATAATCGATAGCTATGAAAGTCAGGAAGTTAGAGATAACTTAATTGGTACAAGAAAGAAGAAATGAACCAAAAAAAAGCACTTGTTTGTCATGATGCTACTGCAAAAGCCCGAGACTGGTATCCATTACGAAGCTATGTGGAATATCCAAAGATTTCCTGGTAAAGAACAAGGGAGAAAATCTGTATAAAACCAGAGAAATGCTGCCTGAAAGTGTGGCCTCCAAAGACCAAATAAAGATGAAGAGTGTAAGGAAGCAGACATGTTTTAAAAGATCTTAGCTCTCCACATAAAGATGCTCTCCTCTGGATGCAGCACCTGGTGCCTTCCCATCCATGCCACCCCCACAGCACGTCATGACACTGAAAACCAAACTGAATTCAGTTGACTATTTACTGCTGAAAATGGGTTGTGTCTAAAATGCCACCATTTTCTCCCTGAGGCAAGGGAGGCACAGCACCAGCACGGGTCATCCTCTCCCTTACCATTTGGACTCTAACAATATTTGCACTTTCCCCTGGAAGTGGCAGCTCTTCTAGAGGATCTCAATCTCCTCCCCCTAAAAAGCACAGGATGGTGAATCAGAGCAAGAAGAGTCATGCTGAAACAGTGTTAATGCCATCTCTGTGAGGCAATGCCTGACTGAAGGACCCATGTTGAAAAAGTTCCTTGTCCAGGACTACAAGGCACAGACTATGCTTCAGTCCTAAAGACTGCACGTGCGCATTCTCAGTCATGTAGAAAATGCTCCCCAGCAAAGCTGGTCACGTATTAAGCAACACACTTCTTGCTCTTTTCAGGAGCCGGTTCGCAGTGCCTGACATGTGGAAGGTGGACACAGGGAGACACAGAACGAGTGTAGATCATTACAGGAAGCTCAGAGGGTGATGGGGTGAGTGATAGTGCCCTAATGGAAAGCTGGGAGTGTGACAGCGGAGACGGCGCTCCTCTGATCCGCAGCTTTGAACCATCCCACACAACTTAGGGAAACAAACTCATCTGATAATTCATCATTGATCCCACTTTTGATTCGACCTCTGAACACATCTGCTTACCTTTTAGTTTCACCACTTCTGGCAGCCACTGAAAATTAAGGGGAGAAGGGAAAGCATAACTCAACAAAAAAGTCAAATAGGGATTGAATGTACTCCTCTGTGTTTCTTGCATCTATATTAATCTCTCTCTGCAGTCACCTCCTTTTATGCCATTGGCTATTATCTATATTTCCACAGCAGAAGAGCTCAAAAACAAGATCAAAGATCCACTGTGGCAAACACTGGCTCAGCTCCGTAGTAGGAGCTGCCTCAAAGGGAAATAAAATCAGGGGGTGCAAGAGGAATGTGGGGACGGGGGTGAGTTGCCCAAGGTGACATTCGTGGCTGGGCATCTGGTCCCGTGAGTGTCCATCCAGCCAGGTCTGGATGGCACTGTGTCTGAGGGCATGGTAATGGTTTCAATTCTTTTCAGCAATACAAGTAAAGCAAGCCATCCTGCTTTATTTTATTAAAGTCATATGTTATTCTGGAATTCTGTGTTGCTGTTACTCTGCCTGCTTAGTCTGGCAGTCTAAGTATATTTGAAAACCAATAAAATAAAATATTACTAAAAAACATAATACTCCAGAAATCCACTCCCTTCTGTAATTACAGTTTAACGTCTAACATACTTTGTGCTTCACATTCAGCAAACTTTGATACAGTACTTAGACTGAAATTATGGTGCACCAGAGAAACATACATTTGCTGGCAATGAAAATGGGAAATAATTTCTCTTTTATAATTAGGGGATGTCTGCAGGATGGAGGTGCTATTTGTTTGTCATCACAGAATATGCCTGCCTTGTGTCAGGCAATCATTTTGACATGTGGAGTTAACTTTAGGTTATCCAGACCAGGCACATGCATTTGTTCTCCATTTTCTCTGCTGTCTCACAGCGAGTCAGAACACAAGCGTTTCCTAGGCGTGTGACACAGAAGGGCAGCGTTTTCTTGTAAGGAATGTTTGTTTGTTACTCTTTTAATTGCTTATTCTCCAAGTACTCTCTTAGCAAAACCACAGAGAGACATATTCCTTATCCACAGCAACTGGGAGACCGCAAGTTTGAAGAATCAAAATAAGAAAGAATGCTGAAAAGACATGCTGCTGTATAACGACGGGGAAATACTTGGGGCTTGCTCCTCTGCCAGCATTTGTGGCAGATTTCTAGACGTGGTGTTAATAATACAGACCGTGTGAACAAAGTTTGGAAAGCAGCATCTTTTAATTGAATGGCTCCAAGAGTAATTATTATTTGCTCCCTTGTTAATTAACAATTTACAAATGGCAGCCAGATCAGTGTGGTTAAATTACTCCTTCAAGACGACTTAAAGATGGAAAAGAGTTACAATTACCTCCTATCTGAATTTTGCCCTTTTTCTACTGGCAATTTCTCTTTGACCCTGTAAGAGAAGCTAGAGATTGAAGTGGGAAAAAAAGAAGAAGAAAAGAAATGGAGTAAGCTGTGTGCTTCCTAGCAAAGTTTCCTAGTCTGTTCACGGGCAATTCTCTACCTCCAGGAGCAGACGTTAATCACAGCTGAACAGTGCTTTAAAATCCAGTCTCCCTCACTTGTTCAGGTCTAGAGAAATAAGTTTAACTCTCATGCTGGGAGGTTTCTTTTCCTCCCACAGCCTGAGTAGATAATGCACACCTTCCTTCAATACAGCCATTCCCATTGATTTCAATAAAATACCAGTACCAGCACAGCTGGTCAATCCCCGGCTCTTACCCTGCTGATTTCAGTCAACAATTCAATTATGAATTCAGCAGATGTCTCAGCTCTTTGGGCCACGGGGAATTTCTCAGCTCTAGCACTCCAGTGAGGCCAAATTTTCAAAAGTGGCCTCAAAAGTGGAAAAGGCTCTCCAGGGACTCAGTAGAAGAACCACTACTTGGGACGTTTAAAACCAGAGACAAAACAGTGGTAATTATCCATCAGGGAGCACCCTTTCTGGGAAGGTAAGGTATAAGGAACGTAGTAGGTCTTATTCATCTCCAGTTGCTGTGATCATAGGAAAAACTGAGCACAGAGAACTGGAGCTCACTGTCTACTTACGTATGCAAATTGTCTTCTTTGTGCCTACATTAAACAACAGCCTGTGCAGGAGTAAACTGGATAGGTAATTATCCAGTCTGAATGTGCACATGGTCTTGCACATGGAGATGTGATGAGATGTGATGAGAACATGCACGTATTTAGTACGCACCCTTTTACTGGCTGCTTTTGAAAACTTGATCCTTAGACAGGTATACAAAGAGATTATCACGATTATCTGGTGTTTCCTCAAGATCAAGAGACACAGTCACAAGAATCCTACATTCTCCTTCGTAACTTAGGGGTATGATCATAACTCAGATGTCATTTAACACAGTAACACAAACAGCAGTACATATTCCTGCCATTACACCGCACATCCAGAGAGCATCGCTTGAACACTGCTCCTCTCCCAAAGTCATTTTAACCCATCAAGCTCTACACAAACTTTTATGCAGGAAAATAAAAGCCTTTTTATTTCCTGAATGATCTCATCAGTTCCTATGCAGGACATTTTTTATTTCACACAACACACTGAAAAATCCTTCCCAAGAAAGAGAAGGGACTGGCAAGCAGGGGCCACCGCTTCGGTCAGGGTGCAGCTGCAGTTCACTGCTCCTTTCTGAAAGCATGTCCTGCAATTTTACCCATTTTTCCCCAAAGATTAAAGTGAAAAATAATACAAGACCTCACCATTGTCACAAACCCAGAAGGAAATAAGAGGTGGTGGGAGCTGAGACGAAGTGATTTATGTGTCCTACCTCAAAAGGTAAGGCCAAGCTGCAAGAACTTCCCAACTAGGACTCCAGCCTTTGCTTTACTTGGGATTGACCCAATTTATTAATTTCTCTATGCATTTAATTTTTATAAACATGCTGGAAGTAGCTATGCTCTCCTACAAAATTGGTACAGTTAATCCTGGCAGTGGTCAGTGATAGCGACATGCTGCTGATAGTGGCTTCTCTCTGTAAAGCAGCAAACTACCCTGTGTTTGTTTCAACTGGAGAAATAAAAACCCCAAATACATTTGACAGTGGTAATTTTTTTTGCACATGATGCAGTATTGTTATGTACTAGCAAGAGCAACAAAGTTTAGGGCAATAACCAAAATAACTGTCAAGGGGAGTACATGTATTTCATTGATTTTAGCATCTTAAGGTCAGGTTCTAACTCTATGAATTCCAGCAAAGAACAAACAGTGGGTATAATGGTATTGGTGAGGAGCAGCAGAGCAGAGAATACCACTTTCCTGATTTTGAGGGTGAAGGCTCCAAATATTTAAGGGAAGTTTGGGGTAAAGACACGTGGGGTGAAACAGAGCCCAGCCCCCACATCCTGCCATGGCACTTAGCTCCAAATGCCAATTAAACATCTCCTTGCTGTCCTCAGCTGAGGGATGCAGACATTCAGGCTCTCTCCCTTCCAGCATGTGAACAGCCTGAGAAAAGCGTTAGACTGACAATACTGAAAGGCAAAGTTGTCACTTTTTCTCCTGCACAGAAGTGAAATAAGAAATCAGACTTCCATAACCGTTGCTGACAGCCTCCCTGATCGGAGACACACTGGCCGTTTGCAGGCTCGCATTTCTCTGTGCCGCCTGGTAACAAGGGGTACAAATAAATGCCAACTGTTGCCTTGGCTTTCATGGCATCAGTACCATCAAGCTGTCAGGAGAGCAACCCCCTCGCTTCTCAAGGAACACCGAGGGACCCCTGAGCACAGCTGGAGCCACCTCCATGGGGACAGGCTGGGCACCCCTTTGACAGTCTTTCTCCTCAGCCCAATGCTTCTCAGATCCTACAGATCAGCTTATTCTTTTGGTTTTGAAAATCTTTTGGTAAGCCACTCTTTTTCATTTACATGGCTATCCATATCAAACAGTCAATGACATTCACAGAAACATGCAACTGTAGAAACATTTGGGTTGGAAAAGATGTTTAAGATTGTGTCCAACTGTTCCCCCAGCACTGGTAACAGCCACCACTTACCCACATCCCTCAGCACCACAGCTACGAGGCTTTGCAGTGTCTCTAGGGATGTGGGCTCCACCACCTCCCTGGGCAGCCTCTTCCAGGGCTTACAGTGAACAAAAAAAATCCTAATCTCCAGTCTAAACTTTCCTTGGCACAACTTGAGGCTGTTTCTTCTTGTCATGTTACTTGTAGCTTGCACGGAGGATGTACTCACTGAGGAGTGCAGAATACATGCCACCTTTTAGAATCAGAAGAGAGACAATATCTGGATCACAAGTATTGCAAGAAATATGTGAAATAGAGACAATGAAGTTCTCAGCTACAGCAAGGGGAAAGGTCTCATATGGTTCAGTATGGGCTCACCAAGAGCGAGCTACAAGACATCATGGCAGAAGTCATTTAAAGCTTTACTCTCTGGCAGAAGGCTAAATATGTGCCGTGCTGGCCAAGAACTTCTCCACAGGCCCATGTCCTGCTCTGGAGAGCAGTGGGCAGCCCCTGCTCCTCTCACGCCCAGGAGTGATGCACACAGCAGCCCTTATATCGGCCACTTCCCACACACACTGTTTAGTCGCACAACAAAAACAAGCCAAGGCAATGGCATCCCTCAAAGATCAGCCGGTGCCGAGGAACCGGTGGCCAGGGGGGTGGTGCTTAGAAATTCACACTAGGGTCTCATGTTTTATTTTTACTGAGAATGAAGGAACTGTCACACCAGAGGAGATCAGTGATGGAGCTCGTGCCGTGCCGGTGGGCAGCACCTGCTTTCTTCAAAGGAAGGTGAAGCCCCCTGTAAGACCCCATCCAGCTCATTCAGGTTGGCACAGGGGACAAGGCTCCTTTCCCATGCCTCCAAGGATTGTCTCACAGGCTGCAGCACAGGGTTTGATTACCCTTATCATTATCTGAGCTTCCAGGGCTACGTATTTTAATAACAGTCATAAAATTACCCAGCCCGCTCTGAAACCCAGCCACAGCATTTGTTTCAATGACCCCCTGTGGTAGTGAATTCGGCAGATTGACTATGTATTGTATGAAGAAGGATTTCCTTTTGTTTGTTCACAAAGCATTGCCCTTTAATTTAATCATACGTCCCTTTGCTCTTGTACAGTTAGCTGTTCTCTACCCATTCCCTCCCCTCCTGGCTTTTTTTCTTTGTACAATCTGGATATCTCTGACCATTCCAGTGCTAGCTGTAATTATTTCTCTTAATTCAGTTATTAAAGGAAAAAAAAAAATGTCTGCTTGTGGCAGAAGCATTGTGGATCTTTAGTAAAATTGATACAAATATTTTATTAGGATAATTAACAGCGTGCAGCACAAGCTTGTTTGGGAGAGCATTTGAGAAACTGAGCGGGGCTGAAATTTGAAACAGATGCAAGACATATTCATAAATAAAACCAGACCAAGTCAAGCTGTGGCCTGCATAACAAGACATCACTCACTCTGTTTGCTATATATTTGCAGACATGTTGTTAGCTGCATTTATTACAAAAGTTAGGTGCTTATTTGGAAGCTTTCACTTCTGTGAGCTTGTGATACTTTCTGTAAAACAAGAACCATAAATCATGGTGTGCCGGTTTGAAAACCATGTACCTCCAGATAACTAGCACTTGTCATTAGATTGTCTAAAACAGAGGATTAGCCAAAATACAGATGGAGAGGAAACACAGACTGTTTACATTGAGTATTTTTGGACGAGAGCCCAAAGAAATTACAATCGATACGGATACAGCATTTCTGAAGAGTTATGTAGCAAAAAAAGTGCAAGAAAATACTCTGACAGGGAAAATAAACAAAGCTGACAGAGGTTTAATTCTCTAGATCCTGTACCGTGGATAAAAATTAGAAACATTAAGCCATTAAATCATTTCACTGGTACTTTAAACAATAGGAGCAGACCTGCATGTTACCGCACAAGTTTAGAGCCGTCTCTTTTGTAGGCTAGATAAATATTCAGCATTGTAACTCTTAACACTTCTCACACTTCCCATACACTGTGTGACCTATTTCCCAGTCCTTTTTCATGTGGGACGGGTTTTAAATAAAATAGAAATTCCTCTTGCTTCTTACAGATCGGAGCTGATTAAATATTCTACTGATAAAGGGTAAGCAAATGTCAGATTCAATATAATAAAAAGAGAAATGAGAGTTCATACAAGCAGCAAAGCAAACAATCCATTTTCATATTTTATTAGAAACATTTATTGCCATAATGACTGCATTATACTAAGCAAGCAGGTGGAAAGGTGCTCTGTGCAAGATATTCTCAAATATCTTTATTTTGAGGATTTTATATCTCCAATATTTAGACAGATGTTTTATTCCCTATAATATAGTCAGAGTATGAAAAGCTGTAATTTCAGTTACTACATAAGGATCAAAATTGTACTTGAAGATCATGGCCTGTCATTGTGATTTCAACAATAATGGCAGACCATTAAATGCTCAATTTTTCTGCTTTGACTTTATATTCCCAATGGTGAGTTGCTTTAGATATAGATGGCAGAGCTCCGTGCGCACCGGCAAATGCTCTGCCCAGATCTGCGGAACGCATTGCGAGTGCACTCCTCAGCTATTTTGCTCCCTGTATGATTTTATAGATACGAAAGTCTGATCCAGGGCCCAAATGACAAAGGTAGACAGTTTTTTCCTTCCGAGGGCTCCGCCGCTATCAAACAGCTGGCACTCGTTATCTTAACAAACAGTGGGAACTGTAATTAAGCAGATCTGTGTTCAATAAGACACCAGTGCCACCAGTGCTACCCTTCGTAACAAGAATGGTTACTTGTTTCAGAGCTTGACTTTCTCTTAATTTACCAAATCAGGAAGCTCAGTCAGCAAATAATTTAACAAAAGATTTCATTATTATCCTTCATTTAATTTAAGAAAGAATTTAACCTATGTTCAGTGCTCAGGGCCCAGGCTCGCATTCCTCCTGCAGCCAAACTTCCCATTAAAGTCAGTGGGAGCTTTGGCTGTGTGAGTAACACAGGGCTCTCTTCACTCTTAGAACTTTTGTTGTTATTATTATTATTATTATTTTATATCCAATCCATTTTATTTTCAAGGATTCTTCTGCTTTGCAACTAATTCTGAATCATGTGTCAGTCTGAGTTTAGAACACAAAGAAAGAAAGGGGGGGAAAAAAAAAAGGAAAAGCCTGAATTCTTAACAAGGCAATTTACTACAGCCTCTTCTTTTTATTAACAAAGATCGTTGAGACATCAGTTTTTCTTTTACTGGCAGCATTCCACAGCCAGAGTATTCACCATGTCTAGGACACTTTCATTTTGTAATCTGGAGGATTCAGTATATTAATTTTCAGGATTTATCACAAGAAAAAGTGAAGTCATACTAAGTACAGTAGGTGTAACTAACTTTCATGTCAAAAAAAGCTGTAAAGAGTGCCAGAAGCTCTGCTGGGCTAATAATGAGCTAAAAGGATATAAACTTGATTAGTCTCACTTAAGAAGCAAGAAGATAAAGTAAGCTTGAAAAGGCCTTTGCTCTTCCTTCAACTTCAGTGGGTTGAAGAGAATCACAAAGCTTATCACCACGAGATACTCGCTGTAATGCCGGTACATTTATTAGTTCTATGTTAATTCATCCTGCACTGCACCCATCTGCAGCCATGCCAGCAGAATCTGTAATTCTACCCAAAGCACCAGCATCTCTGTGGCATCTCAGCGCTGTCTGTCACACCCTGTCACGTTCCCTTAAGTGCACCTTCCGTGCTGATGTAAAGCCTCCCGATTACAAATTTTCCAGCTACTAGAGGAAAATTGTTCTCCAAATGGAGGATCGAGGACGACCTTTCCCTCCTCTTGAAAGCTCCTACACAGCCTCTGTGCTCCCCCGCTCACGGGAGAAGCATTTGGAGGCTCTTTGCTGCTCCATGCCACTGCAAGCATCTGTGGGACATCCAAAACTAGACATGGAGCTGAGCAAACACCTTGAGTTTACCAATGCCCTGGTGCCTTTTCACCTACTGCAACATCCACCCCCTTCAGTATAATCAGCTTTAGCACAGGGGTCAAAAAGGCAGCAAGTCCAGTCCAGCTACCAGGAACATCTCAGAAGGGTAAAGCAAGAGACAGCAAATTTGCTTTCTTTTCTAATGGGAAAACAAACCAAAATCCCCACATAAGCAATCAGATTTTAGTAATCACCCTGCAGCCTTGGGTTTATTCCTTACTGTCTTGGAGTATTGTTGGTGTGCCACTCCAAGAGTCTTTGAACTTAAGATAGAAAATGATGTCTGGAAACACTTGAGCGCCTGGCTCCGACAATTGCTTGCATTTCCACACCGTTACACAGCCATACTTTTTTTAACCCTTGAGAATTAAAACTAGTTAAGGAATAATACATCTTAGTGTTTTTTATTAACTCTTCTCACTGTGTTTTCGCTATCCTCACTTAACCTTTGCTCCCCAAACACCTATTGCTTCTTCAAGTTGGTGATGACTGCCAGTTAGCCAGCTCCTTTCTCATCATTTTCCCAGAAATCACGAGTCTCATTTACCCCCAGGTAATCAGCAGTAACTTGACTGAAAAATGACTTCTGGTCATTCAAGAAGAAAATCAGTCCTGTTTGCCATCCGAGCCCAGGCAGAAGGACATAACTCGGGGTTTGGGCTCAAGGAAAAATGAGATGGACAAAGGCTTTCCAGCCCTGAAACTTTCCCCAAGTACACACACCACGATGTGAGCAGTACCCTAATGAAGAAAAACAGTATATTATCAAATGTAAATTGTAGTTAATGGTGCATATGGTTCTGCATGCTGATATTGATTATTACAGATTAAGATAAGTTTCGGGATGGAATAGAGCTGGTGTATGTGGTGACATCTGCAAATCCGGATTCTCCATTGGGTGCCACATCAGCGTGGCACCGTGTGTGGGGTGGAAGAGGCACTGGGAGGGAGGAAGGAAATGGGAACCAGTGCAGGAAACACTCCCTAAAGAGATGAGCAGAGGAGGAGAGAAAGAGAAGGGAGCAGAACTGAAGATGGGAGCGATGAGAGCAACAAATAATGAGAGATGATGAGGCAAACAGACCATAGCACACAGAGGCTGTAAGAATGGTGGATCCTGGCAATTACCAGATCAAATAAGTTTCAATAAAACCATATATAGAGTCCAAAGGTTTAGGCATTTCTCTATACAAATAAAACTGCTAAAACAGTTAGAAAAGCTTTCCTGTCAGTAACACTTTTGATGCAGCCATCAACAACTGATCTTTTTCCTTGTTTATTCTTTAACACAAAGACATTTGCCAGCAGTTCCCCTGATAACTTGCATGCAAGAGCAGCCAGAAGACGCAGCAGCTCCCTGAACCCTCAAAAACCTTGCATAGCTTGCCTCCAAAATTTCCTTCAATGTAAAGTCAGAGTGATTTTCATGCACAGCCTAACTCACAAGCAGCTATAACTCTGGCTCCAACCTGTCTCTGCAATGAGAGGGACCAGCACATGACATCTAACCACTGAGACCCTCAGAAGGGTTCAGCCTGATCCAGGCTTCAAACCACCTAATTCAGGAATTCTGAGGAATTGTAGTTTAAGAGAGAGGATTAAGGTTGCAGGACTTACTCCAAAAGTTGGGTGGTGCACACTTTGGCAAGAAATGTCCTAGGAAAGCACAAGACCCTACAAGCTCAAGTTTCAGGAGGCCAGACAAGCTAAAAATTTAATAGTTGTAATTATCTGGAGTTTCTGCAAAGCAGTGGTGTGTGTACTTTCACACAGCCATCAGCCCTCTCACCACCCAGCTCAGTGTACCTTTGAAATTCAAACATGCTTCGGCTGGACGGACGTTGGAGGAAGGAAGGCTCAGTCAACACCACAGTGCACACGGCCTGTAAAGCTTTTTTTGTGGTTGGCTCAGTCCTAATCTGTCAGGAAAACAAAGTAGGTCAGGTGGGGTGAAGAAAAAGTCCCCACTAGAGAGCTGGAAAATCTCAGCTTTGAAAAAGTATAACGTGGGAAGCTCCCAGGTTTCTCTGGATCTCCTGAAAACTCCATTTGATGACGACATGCTGCATGCCCCACAGAGAGCAGCCAAGCCCCGGTGACCCTTCAGTGCTTTGGAAACCAAGTCGTGATCCAGCCTTTGGTAACCAAGTCCTGGTAGTCCACGCCCTACCTGTCCCCGACATATCAGATTGATTTAAGCACCAAAAAGCCACATAATTAGCAGAAGAAACTGAGGGTTTCTGCTGTAAAGCTGTGATTAAATTAGCCATTTATGGATTTCTGAAAGAAAGGAGACTAAAATGTTTTATAGTGTAGTTAAAAGAACCCATGAATGATTCCCTCACGTTGAACATTTCCTAATGTCAGAAGCAGGGTGGATGACATAGAAATCATAAATCCAATTGAGAAGTGTTAAAAATCACTTTAGTCTGCCAACTTACTAGAAATTCAATAAAATGCTATGGGAGAATTTATTTGTGTATGTGCAATAGATATGTGTGAAATTAACCCAGCAGAGGTGTCCGTGTGCAACACGTCCACGGCAGGGTGAGGTTCTCCATCACCCACGTATCACACGTGGGATAGAAAAGGGATGCAGGAAAGCAATTCCAGATGGCTGGCTTTGGGAGGTATGGGGGGATGGAGCAGGGTGGCAGAATGGAGAGTGGATTCTTTGGGGTCAATTTGCACCCACAATGATGAGGATGGACCTGGTGCTTCCAGTGAGGCTGCTATTCATTTTCGCATGTTTCTTTTTTCACTCAAGTCGTCCTGTTTAACATACCTTAACTCATGTTTTGCCTGCATGGAGTGGGACTTTTGAGAGGCTTGAAATGAGAAAACACGGCTTTGTTTCCCAGCCGGATCCCCTCCGCAAACTCTCCTCTGGTGTCTGCCTCGGCTTCCATCTCCATTGTCACATCCAACAGAGCCTGGGGCAAAGCTGGAGAAAAACACACAGTGCATTCAATTTACAAACAGAAATAAACACCTTTTCGGCAGGTTCTACATAATCACTAAAAAAAAACCCGACAGGGGAGAAAAAGCCACTCCCCCCTCATCCTCAGCACAACCTTTTAATGCAGTTTGTGTGCAGCGGTGACCCTTGATTTTCTTGAGGAAATAACACTATTATGGAAAGATGTCTGGCACCGGCATCCCGAATGGCATCGCAATCTCTCCTGTCTTGTTTCCTCGGGAGCTGGGGGTTTGGCTGACGTGTCACACCTCAGCAGATTGCCTGGCAGTGCCGTCGGGGCCGCTCTCTCCCCCGGCGATGCCGACACCGTGCCCCAGACCAAAACCATTCCGCAGCGCTGGCGGCTCCGGCACAACTGCGCCGAGCGTCGGCAGAGTGGGCGAAAATGAATCAGATATGAAAATGTCTGAAGCAATAAATTAACACACAGCAGGGGGGGTGATAGCTTAATCCTTTCTAGTCCAAACAGTACCTGACACCCATTACTGCTATAGGAGGTGGGACACTGTAGCAGTACTGGAGCGAAAATGATCATTCCCAACTGATTTGAGGCATTGCAATAGGTATGTAATGTGACTCTGGGAGGGAATCTGTGAGGGGTTTTATAGCGTTTGTACACTGAATCCAGGTTAACATGGCACTGCATTTCCCTGGGCTTCCTTGTTTTGATTAACCTAGAAATTGGGTGTTTTGAGTTTAGGAAGAACTATATTATTACAAATTCTTGTCAAGCATCTTATAACAACTGCTCATTACTCATGTAAAAGCTAATAATGTATAGCTAACACATAACATAAACCATTACTGTCTGGATTGGGTACATTTGCTTGTAGAATGATTACACAACTAAGATAAAATCAACATTAGCAGTCAGCATCTGACATTCAGCATCTCTATAGCAATTTAATATTTACTGAGAAGAACTGTAATATCTGTTTTTGAAACTGATGTGCTGAAAGTTTCAAAATACATTTGTTTTAAAGACATACTTCTGCAATGCTTTCTTCCAGGAAAATGGCATCAGCCTGGTACTTAGCACTTGGTGGCAGATAAACAAGAAAGCTGTTGCCAAGAACTATATATTGAAATTAAATATCTCACAAAACATATTCAAGTTGCTGCTTTCCCTAATCCTACACCGAACTCTCCTTTCAGGTGCGCCCACGTAAACGTACACTGACTTGAGGCTTGACCAGAAGGATGGGTTTTCTTGCTTTCTGTTGCATTTATATTGAAACTGAAGAAACCTATGAGCTCACAGGCAAATTGAGAGCATGTAGATACTTTTTTTTCCCCTTTCTTCTCCTTCTTGGCTGAAATTCAGAAATAAGAACACCAGATGAAAAGATAGGATTGAGAATTTGAGCACACTTCGTGCATCCCCCGTTTATCTGCTTGGTGCAATGCTATTCTTTCCATGAAAACAATCAGCTGCTCGTGATGCCAAGACCTTCTGACACCTTCAGAAGGACAATAAATGATAATGCTGTGAAATACCTAAACCTGTAATAATGGCACATTCACATTCTGTGAGTCACCAAGTTCACTGTAAGCAGTCATAATCTACCTGCAGTACATTGGACTGGGGAGAAACAGGTTCAGCTCTGGTGCCCAAGCAAATACAACACAAACCCATGGCAGTTTCCCCCCATCCCCCGGCATGGAATAACTACGACTACCTGCAATTCTGCCCTCCCATGCACGTGTGATATTGATAACTCACAGACTGTGCAATCACTCTAGAGACATTTGAGGGCAAGAAATGAGGATACAGAGCCTACCAGACCTGCAGATGTTGTCACTGCTTGTAAAGCTCAAAGTCCATTAGCTCATGGGCTTCTCATGGCTGGTTCTTGCCAGTGGCGAGAGGTCAGCGCTGCCCATCTCGTTCACTGCTGAGGGCTGGGCTGTAGCTCTGCTGACTGGGACTCATCATACTTCTCCAGAAAGCTGCTGAACAATTGGATCAAGTATTAGCATTATCCAAATGGTTTCCAGTTCCTAAATGTTATGAAAAATATGTAAATATGACCATTTGGGGCAGTAGTATCTCTACTTGCCCTGAAGAGCCAGCTCGGGGTGGGTGCCAGTGCATCCTACTGCCGAGTACAGGCAGCCCCAACCCTGCTCTGGCTCCATGAAAGCACAATTCATCTCCCGGTGATGGACACTTTAGAGCAGTGTTTCTTGACTGTTTAAAGTTAAAAGAGCATCCAACCCTTTTGAAGAAAATCTACAGATCATCACAACCGTCTTCCCCTGCAATCAAGGGCCAAAACTTTGTGTGCTCACTGCTTACCTTTACTCCCTTTTCAAGCTGTTTGGCTTTTTGAACGTGTGAGAGCAGATGGACGAGTTTGGTCACCCCAAACAGTGTCCCAGATCACTTCTCAATGTCATATGGCTCACCAGTTGCTCCAGGACCACAAGAAAATAAAAGCAGGTTCCAGTATTGAACAAAAATGATGTACGTCCACATTTATACCTAACGAAATCTTAAGCGTACCAGACTTGATTCTTCACCTCTTTGCGGCATGTACAGAGTGGTTTGCAGTTGTGAAAACCCAGAACAAACTCAACGTTAATGCTACCTCTCTGACAAGGTAGTTTTATATACTCAATTACCACTGCATTATCTTTCATCTCTACTGTATGTGAAAGCAGTAAGAAGCAAATATATTTCACTTACGGTTCCTTCATTCAAAAGAGTTTGCCTTTGTCTTCCTTTACCCTATTCACTGACAGCAAACTTCATGAATTAACTGGCTCATGGTATAACTCATGCATGGAAATCCAATATAACCTCTTGGCTATAAGCAGTAACACTTCGCTTATCGTATACTAAAAGAATTTTTACTGGTTAATTAAGATTTGTTTGCTTAATTTTTTTTTTCAGGCAGTCTGGGATGTTGCTGTTCTGTCATTTGGCTGGGAAAATCGTGATGTATACACTGTATAAAAGTGCCAAAATAAGAAATGTTAGGCTGCGGTGTCTGTGGTAGTAAATCTCTTTTGTAATCCTAACTTCATATTTCCATTGAATTGTTCCTCTCGAGCTGTGCAGACAGTTGAAGTATTTGAGTGTAGTCACATATGCTTTGCTGCTGCTAACAGCCTAAAGTTAGCAATCCAGAGGCACACATACAGTGCAGAGTGTGCTGCTGGCACTCCTCAGGCTGCAAAATATTACAGTACACCTTATATAGTGCTTGCTTTCGAAATTTCCTTTGCACTTTGTTTACTATATATTCCAATAGTGTACTATTAAACAAAAACAGTGTGTCCTGTGCCAGAATGATTGATTACTACACCGTGGCAAGGTCACCTCCTAGGAACAGGCTGAGTGCAGTAAGGGCTGTCTGACTCACACAGTTAACACTATATCCGCATTGTATGAATGTCACCAGCAATCCAGTGATTTATTGCTTGGAAGGCTCTGTTCAATTTTTTCTGCCTGACCAAATTGCACATTTTCTAGAAAAAGAAGCAAAAATATTTCAGCACATGGATTACCCCAAGTCTTCATTTCTCTCACTAGGTTCAACGAGTCTTTTCAAAGATGCTGATCATCAAAACCTCACATTTTTTTTAACTTTTTTTTTCCATCTTCTTCTGTCAGATATTTGGCCAAAAAAAAAAAAAAAAAATATTATTACACTAATGAAAAGGTGCAGCAGAAGATTAAGGGGTTTTTTAATCAGATTTTGGTAACATCTGTGGGCCAGGAATAAGGGCAGCTGTATGTTCTGTTTCTTAATTTTAGTAAGATTTACTCTGGGTATAAAATGTTAGCCCCCGGCAAAATTTAACTGGTTTAAAAGAAAAGAAATGATAGTCTTAGAGAAACTACCTAACTCAAACTGTTTGAAAACAGTGACTGAGATTAATCCTTTTTGCTCTGAGAAAGTCCTGCTTTCTGACAAAGAAGATATAATTATAGATTGAGAGAAATGACTTTCAAAATTAACATTCCAGCAGACCCCAGCATAATAGATACATTCATTCCTGGTGTATCTGCATGGAAATCAAAGGAGATACATCATGTTTGAATCCGGGCTTTTATTTTTAGAACATGCAGCACGTTTGCTGCGCGCTGGCTCGCTCGCACCCCGAGCGCGGAGGGAGGTGGAACTCAGCCCTGCATCCCGCTCAGAACACAAAAGGGGTGGCATTTGTGAAGGCATTGGGGTGCCTAAAAACCCAGGAGTATAGGTGGGTGTATCAGTGCTTTCGAAAATTGCCTTTTTCTGTGGGCATCGGCACCTTTAGGTGTCGATTCCTCACCTTTAAAATCCACTTTCTGTTTCCCTTTCGCTCCCATGCCACCCTTGTATCATTAGGCCTCAGTTCTCCAGGGGAAAAAAACCTCAAAAATCAATGGAACATAGGGGGCTAAAATAACCCTTTATCTCAATGAATAGTAAAAAATAGCTAGGTAATGCATCCTAACCAATGTTACATAATGCATCAATTAATGCTGCATCTAGTGAACTGTATCTGACACAAGAGCTGAGATATATCGGGTCTCTTGAACCCATTACAATTACTCTGGGTTTTCTATTATGACAATAAACACATCTGTGCAATGAAACTCCCATTACCTACTTGCCCTTCAAAACGCTCTCTGAACACCAGCTCAGAGATGACAATTTAGGAAACATCTTGAGATTTAATTAAAGAGTATCTTCCAGTTCTCTTAGTATGGTTTAGGACCAACATTTCCCTCAGCAGTCCTGTTTATTTCCCCCATTATTCCTGCGGACTAATTAAATATTTTAATTCTAAATGGGAAAGAAAAGGAATTTGTGGTGAAAGAGAGGAAGGATCTGAGCACAGACGGGTATGCCATACCTTTGGTCTATTAAGTCCAATAATGTTCCGGCGCTACAAGGATGTAGTCACTGATTCAGCTCACTCCAATGAAACAAACAGAAGAAAGTGCAATGAAACAAAGATTAAGTCATCTGCACGAGCTCAACAAACCCAAAATGCCCATAGCAGAAGGCGGATTGTGGAGCCACCACACCGCAGTGCTGCCAAGAGCTAATTCTGCAGCAGCTCCATTACCACCTGCACGTGACTTCAGTCATACTTCATCTTCTAATTGATATCTGCCATTGCCTCATAACTAATGATGACTAATGGTAATATCTAGAAAGACAAATAAAAGCTAATGCAAAACCATACTGTGGTGCAGTTCTCTTTGGAAAGCTCTCAGGCCATTAAGAAGCAATTGGAAGTGGAGATTGATGTGCCCTGGGGGTTGCTCCCAGGGATGTAGTGCCTCTCAAGCCCCGGGGCCCGGGGGCATCTCACTCCCTGCACTGCTCTGGAGGAGGAGGACACGCTCCCCAGCCCTCCTCAGCTGTGCCATTTGGTTCCACACCAGAGCAGCCAGGCCATGGCATCTTGCTGGCTTTACCAAAGGCAGACTGAGATGTCCGTCTGCACCGAGGCGCAGCCACGGCCGTGCCAAAGGAAGGCAGCATCCCCCTGCAATGCCACTTTGCTTTTGGCTTGTTTATCCACCAGATGCTGTGCTATCATGTGACTCCTTGGATATAAAATATCAAGGAATTAAATCCCCAAGTGTCCTAGTCAGATAGTGACAATAAAGCAATGGCTTGTTTTCAACAGGTAGCACCTCATGCACTCAAACCCAGATCGAGTTTATAACAACGTAATGGCTTGATTAAACATGCTGATTTTGCATGAGAGTCATCTACACTGTTTCCAGAAAAGTTATGCTCTTTTAATTACAAAGTTTATGTCACCCAGTGCAATTTTAATGTAATGAAACATTAAACTGGACCTTGTGCTTGATGTAAGATAAAATTATTCATTGAATATTAGACCACTAGGCCACCTACTGTTCTTTTACAAATGGTTGAACTATCACGGGGTTACAGAACTTAACATGTAAATTGCAGCAGAAGTTATAATTTCTGTTGCAAATCCCAAAAGACTGTCATTTAAGTCAAATATATGAGTGAAATTTTGCCTCCTTGCTGTAATAATGCAGGGAAAATGACCAAAACCTGAACATACCTGAAGTAATTATTAACCCAATAATAATGCACTTTTAGTTATTTAATCAGGAGTCCTAAAAATTATTAATAGCAAGTTCTTCTTATAAAAAAATGGAGTTTTAAAAACTGGCATTTAATTTTAGGGATAGCAATAGTTGATCTAGCCCATTAGTGAGATCTTTCGCAAAGCCAAGCAGCCTGCGCGTTGCAGAGCCGTTCCTGCTCGCCTTTGAGATCATCGCTCTCACGGAAGCGAGAACAGCTCTGTAAAATCATCTTTCTTAAAGTGAATTTAATATTTAACTGCAGGCTGAAAATCTTGAGTTAAGTTTGGCTAGATTAAAAAACATCAGGGGCTGCAATCCCCTCGTAGAGTAGATTTGTGTGGATCCCGCTCGGAAGCCCCTTAAAATCCACCGGATCGTTTCCCTTCATCCCCAAAGCCTTTGGATCGGGTGTATAAATAGGAGAGGGCAGTTGCAGGGAAATTATGCGCAGCGTCTGAGCTTGCCTCCCAGCCGCTGCCGAAGAGGCATCTGAGCAGTGACTGTGCATCACCCTGAATCTGTAATAATAGCACCTTTCCTGTCACTCTTTGTCCCTTCATTTTTAAACGCGATTGGGTCAGGAGCAGGCAATTTACATTTTTATATAATCTTTGCTCAGGTGATTCAGCCGCTCTGACGTTCGAGCATTTTGTGTGCAGCTGCGGGTTTCACCTGCCCTCCTCATGCATTTCCATGTGATGGGGGTCTGCCGTCCTCGCAGCTGATACAGATCTATTTAGCTTCTCCCCCTTGCCATACCTGCAGCCTGTAGCAGGTTGTCAGGGAATGAATTTTCATTTT
Organism: Colius striatus; assembly: GCF_028858725.1. Lineage (NCBI taxonomy): Eukaryota > Metazoa > Chordata > Aves > Coliiformes > Coliidae > Colius > Colius striatus. Next base: position 37,481,136 of record NC_084766.1, read on the forward strand.
CTCCCCCGTGAGTCCATCACGTGGCTGTCACCAGAATTTGCTCTGTCTGAACTCCTCCATCCCCCTGATTTATGGCTGGTTGATGAGAGGTTGGAGGGCTCTCAGTGTAGCAATAATCTGCACCCTGGTCCGGCACCCATCTAAAGTTAGGATTTCTGATCTAAATATTTAGTCCCCGCGGTACTGCAATCATTTACAGAATTATTAAATAACTTTTTGTTGGGCCAAACACCTCTGGGATATTTTTCTAGGTCAATATTCATCAGCAGACCCTACCTGTAAAGGTTAAGTGCACATTTCCTCTGCCAAATCAGAATGAATTTCAAACCTGATTGATTCTGGTCATGGAAACCGTAAATACTTACTCCAAATGGTAGATAGGTTACTAAGTCCACTCATTTCCACATCTGATATCGATAATACTCTGCTTCCCCCTTATCAGCTCCTCTCATATTTCACCGGAGCGAGCGGCGCACGGGGAGCCGGCAGTGCCTGTCGGGGCTGGCTGATGGCCCCTGCCTTCCCCCGCGCCATTCTTCAGTGGTCCTTGAATCTTTCACCCCTGTCACTCCTCTTTCATCATTATCTGAGGTGATCGGTCAGCCCTGTGCCACCACCTGTCTCTTCGATCCGATGCCAACAGTGCTCCGGAAAACTGTCACTCCCGAGCTCCTTCCATTTATAGTGAGTCTCATTAACACCTCTCTTCCCTCTGGCCATGTGCCACTACAATTTAAGATGACTGTTGTTACTAAACACGCACAAAAAAAATATGTTAAAATAGCGTTAAGAGCCTGATTTAAATCTATTAAAGTCTGACAATTTGGAGTTAAACCCTCCCTCGGTCTCTGTGTGTGGTGAGGGGGCTGTGGGTATTTTATATTAATGTATTTATATCTGTATAAATATATATATATGCATGTATTCCCCCTCCCTCCCTCCCGTGGCTTCCCCTCAGCCTCGGCACCGCACCTCGTCTGGGAACAAACACTGCTGCCGGCCCCCAGACACAAAGCCCAAGCAAAGAGGATTTATGCCGGGGACATAAAGGCGGCTGCATGGAGGGAGAGGAGAGGTGGCGGAGGCACTCGAGGGATCCTGGGGAGAGCAGGGTCCAGGTCAGCCCTGCCGCCGTGGCCCTGATCCCGCTGAGCACCTGAGTGTGCATCTATATTTACGCACATGGCCAGTCCTGTTTCAGAGGACAACTCGTCCAGATTAACCTCACGTGCGACGCTGCCTTCGTTTCTTTCTACCTTGATTTTGCTACCCACCAACAAATGGGGGTTGATACTACCTAGCTAGTGACTGCAGTCCCAGAGCACTTCCTGGGAAGGAGACTGTAAACGTACCCAACTTACCATTAGAAAGAAACAGGTTTAAACTTTTAGGTACCAAAAGATGCTTTGATGCTTACAATGGTGTAAATGGTACCAGGATTGCGAACAATCCCAGAGCTACGCAGTTGTGTGTTAAATGTTTCACCACCCTACACATAGTTTCAGTCCCTTTCCTGAGCTATAAGAGCTATTGAAGACCACTAAGATGGTTTTTAACTGGCAATTGTTTTCATTGCAACACCTTCACCCTTCAAGTGAATCTGGATTTTCTTCTAACTCTTCTACAAGAGAGAAAAGGGTGCAAGAGACTGCAAAAAGCAAAACCAACGGGTTTTCCCCTTTTTGGGTGGCCAAATTGGCACAAAAAAGCATTTTGCAGCAGCAAGCCCTGCTGCCAGAGATAGGCAGGGACAAGGCTTTGCAGCTCCTCTGTGCTCCCATGTCCTTGCGAGGGGACATTCTGGTGGCCACCACTGCCACTGTCAGCCCTCCCAGTTAAAGCTCTGCTGGGGATGCCCTGGAAATACAGACATAACCATAGACTTTTGCAGGATGATTTGGTGTTTACGACTGACTGTCTGCATAAACCTTGACAAGGTCTGCGACTTTAGGAGATTTCAGAGCTTGCAGGTTTGTTGTGCTGAGAAAATGCTTTTCAGAAAGCTAAAACTCCATTGGGTGGGTAACAGAGGGCTGTGTGTGGCCACCTGCTCCCATGGGCTAAAGGGTACACATACATGTGGTTTTGCACATCCAAACTATTCCAGTGAAACCAACATTTTACATTCAAAATAACACATCATTTTACTGGTTCTTTTTGAAAATACAGCTTAAAAAACTGTGTATTAAAATCAAGAGATGGGAAGGATTTTATCTTTTGCTAAATTCAAAGCACACTAAACAGCATAACATATAGAAGTTTTCCAACTAAAAAAAAAAGCTAGTGCATTTCATTGGGTTGGATTCAACCCAGACCCTCAGGTTTGACCACCCCAAACTCTGAGACAAAGTACAAGAATGTGAATTCAGAGCTAAAGCTGTATTTTGCTACTGGTTCTCATTTTAATGCTGATCGATGTTTTAATAATGAGCCCACTCTTGGACACCCAAACTTCAACTGGGCTTGAAACATGAAGGCTCGTCTCCAGCAGGCAGCTGCCTGCAAGCAGAGAGGCTGCCTGGCCAGAGATGCCTGTAGATTAAGGTCTCAGTGGGAGAAGGATAAGGAGCACCAAAAGGCAAGCAGAAAATCAGCTTTCTTTTCCGTTTTTTTTTAAAGAAAAGTAAAAATCTGCAATTTAGAACTGGCACAGTTATCTATTAATCTATTTATGTATTGAAATCTATGGAATATTTACATACAGATTGAGAACGCAGATGCCAGGGCTGAATGTGGAGTGAATTGCTTTTGCCAAGTTATACACCCTTGAAAATAAACCTTTGTAACAGAAGCCCTCCAATGAGTCACTACTGCTGTAGCACTCACCCTGCACTCAGGTTGCTCCTTTTTCCAAGGTACACCCTCATGTTTCAGATGTTCTCCTCCTGTGTGTGGTGTTAGAGGAGGTAAGGTTATACCTACTTATATAGCTCCATCTATGTTCAGGCTAAAACACTGGATTTCTTCATCTTGCCTTTTACTGTCTATCGAAACGCTTTCTGAGGTGTGGAGTTAGGGACCACCTGTGCCCACAACCCCAGCAAAGCAAAGCATGCATACAAGGGATGGAAATGAGAGAGGAGTCAAGCCACAGTTCTCAAAGCAGCAGTCAAGTAATTCACATCAATTTCATCAGCACACACACATGCTCTCTCCTAACTTCACATGCCTGGCTGCAAACTACAAAACTGCCACCTCTGATGCCACTGTTAGTGTCAACTACCTATTTGCCAAGTGATGACATTGAAAACAGTCTCTTAATCTGATTGAGAATTTACAAATGTGGACATCCAAGGGCATGATTCTTTCTTTTCCCACCAATTGTTTTCCTCTTTCAGGTTACTTATTTACATCTAAAGGTTATAAATACAAGCAAAAACATTTAAATGCTTTCATGTTAAACATGCTTTGTACAAAGCTGAAGCATTTCTCCTCCTGGCTGTGAAATGACTTCTCCAGAACATGTTGATGCTACTGGTGATGGGCACTTAGGGGAGCAGCATAGCCACATGCCACCTTACCTCCTACTTCTGAGGATACCATTCCTTATACACACACCTCTATGCTCTGTTTTATCACATGCAAGTAGAAAATCTCAGTGACCTGATCTGAGTGGACCTGCTTGAGCAGGGGCGTTCGACTAGATGATCTTTAGAGGTGCCTTCCAACCCCTGCCATTCTATGATTCTATGGAAAACCATCTCTGTCACAAAGCCAAAGCTCAGCACCCTGGAGCAAGGCTGAGCCTTTCAGACCTCACAGCACAGCGTTACCAGCGTCTCACATAGAGCTTCCACTGCACAGAACGTTCAGGGGTATCTCTCTGTCATATCGACACCAGGAATTGTGTTTCTGGTCCTGAAGTTTGCTTTCAGCATTATTGATCATGCACTCTTGTTCTATGACCTGGAACATGTCTGTCAACAGTGTTTCTCAGTCTTATAATGTCCAAAGTCGCAAAGGAAAGTTACTGTCATGAGCTCAGGGAGAAGTCATGCTTTATGGCTACTCCAGTGCATTAGAGTGCATTAGATTTGTCCATTTGCCAATCATCACTTATTTACTTTTGTGGTGTTAAATAATCTAAATGCAGTGACCACAGACTGATTGTCAGGCTCCCGATACCCAGTTATCATTTCCTCGGAGCAGCACGGGTGTTGCACTGTCAAAGGGGAAGCCCCAGCGTGGTGTGGCACAGCCTCTCAGGCTTGGTCCTGCCTCCTCTCCTACTGACCTCCTCACTTAGGTCTAGCCTAATAGGCAAAAGGAAAAGGCTTAAATATGCTTATGCATATTTTTATATGCTAATAAAAAGCATTAAAAAGGGCTTTGTGCTTTTTTTGTCAACATTCATCCCAATGTTACTTGTCTAATTACAAACAGTGTCAGTTTTGACATTTATTATTCCTCTCCCTCCTGCATCCTGCATGCTTCATATCCCACCTTAAAAGTAAGCTCTGTTATGATGCTGACAGGGAAAGAGAGATCTGCAATGTTTAAGAAGTTGTATTTTAGAAGCTGCTTGTTCTGCTCACAGGCTGTTACTTTTTTTGCTTCCCCTGTCCAGTCCCTGTGTGTTTCTCCCAATGTGCAGGTTTGTATGTTGTTGAGAAGAAGGGCTCTGCCTTCACTGCCAACATTCACAGCCCATAATACAATGACATCCTCACTCCCAGTACCAGTAAGCAGAAATAACATCCAAAGGCAAGCCAATGTGCAGGTACTTTTCCCCAATTTCCTCTTTTCCTTTTTTTTTCAGATGCATAAGAAGTTGTTAAAGCTGAAATTGCAAGCACAACCATTCTTTAGCAAGGAAGGAACAGTAAAAGTATTTGAAGATGGTAATTTTAACCATGCATTCCTGTTGCACAGAGGTAATTTTTTAACCAAGTTTTCAATTGGCTTCTAATTATACATCTCATGTTTTAGCTATATCTCAGTCAAGAATGAGTTTGAAATACTGTCCCTTCCCAAAACCTCACCTGAGAATCTATTCATGTATAGGCTATGAACACTATTTTTAAAGGAAAACAAAATCCTCACTCACAGTCTCTGGCTAAATCATCATCAGCTGATCATCACATGCCAAAAGTAAGCACTTCTTAAATACAAATGAACATAAAGAGGATGCCACGAGGAGCAACTCCAGCTTTTCCATGAGCATTCATGCTTCTGAGTATTTTGAGACTAAACAAGGCTCAGGTGAAGGTACCTCCCTGCCTCTACAACCTTTTCCCAGCTTTTAAATAAAAACAAAAGGAAAAGGTTATGCTTGGCTCAAAATCATGTGCTGTCACAGGTCAAAGGGTTTCATGTCTGCTGGCATGCTAGATTTGTAGGGTCTCTCACATTTAGCTACAGGGGTTGCTACCATACAGTGAGAATCACAAAGTGCTGTTAATTTCTCTCACTAAATGTTTTATCAAGATAATTTCTGACAATTTCAGAGAAGGGACTTTTCCAGTAAGCATTTGATTTGATGCTTAGTGCAATAAAGGTTTAGGTCCAACTGTACCAGTAAATAATAACAATACTCCCCACACAGCAGCAAGACCCTACATGCCTTGACAAAAATGCTTGTGCCAACCATAGTTGACCTATGGACTACAAATTTATTGGGAATCGGATGTGTAAGAGTTTTGCACCACACCAAAGGTCCAGAAAGTTTCATAAAGTTTTCCCTTTTCTTTTGTGTTCTCTTTAAATCAGAGTGCCAGGAACGAAAAAGTATATCCAGAGCCCAGCTTTTTGCAGTTTGCCACTGCTCATCTCAGTCTAGCATGCATGGCATCTCCAACTGGACAATGCTTCCAGGAAGGAGGAGAGCTCTGTGGCTGAGGGGAAAAAGAGACAATGTTGTAAACATGTAGCTCTATCTGGAAATGTAGAATCCAGGAAGCCACTTTGTTAATGGAACCACAACATTATTCAAAGGTGTCTGAGGGTGCCATGCACTCTGGGATGTCGGGGGACAAACAGCCTCTCACTCTTCATTTGGCCTTTCTTGTGGTTTCCACTGAAGTCCTTGCTCCAAACCCATTTGCTCATCCCTGCGTTGGAGCCTCTGACCTGCTGATTTGTTTATTTTTGTTGTTGATTTGCCCATCTGCTGATGTTTGTTTTGTCATTTGTTTACTTCAAGTTAATGTTTCTTTGATTTTATTGTGGAGCACTATGAGGTCCTAAATGATACGGGCATGTATAAAAATAAATGACGGCTATTTGTCATTATCATTATTGCACTTGGCCAGGCCTTTAGCTCACTAAAGATACTGATGTCTTCAGGGGCCTCTGAGATTTGACTTTTAATCTTGGGGAGATTTCTGATTTATAGAATATATCCCTAATAATGAGCTGCCTAAGAAAACTGTGATCTTAATTTTCCTGAGCATACGATGAGACGTGTTAATGATGACAGGTAGAAACAACCCAACCCCTTAAATCCCACTTTCCAATGCAGTGTTGCACAATTTTAACCATTTTAAAAAACAGAGAGTAAGTGCACACGAAATTTGTGAGACAGGTAGCAATTCAATGCTGTCCCAGACTTAAGAGGGAGACAACAGCACGGGTTAAAGAGGAGGGGGTGCAGTCAGCAAAGTACCTGCCTGGCACAGGGAAATGGAAGAAGGTTAACCAAGTTAATCTTCCCCTATTTCCTCCACTCCTCGCACAAGGCCTCCAGGCTGAACAGTCATTAGGAGTCATATAATTGACTCATCCACAGGATTTCCTTTTTGTGTTCTGAATTATGGCAGATTTTCCACGTTCTTTTTTTTTCCTCTTCTTTTTTTTTTTTTTATTTTAAACATTCGAGGCATTAAAGCAGCAGGAATCCTCCATCTACAGGTAGAAGATTTGTCCTATTAGTGAGAACACCGATCCATTTCTAATTCAGGACACCGCTCCCACATATTCCCCAGCACCATTAAAATCTGCTGATTAACCAATGGACCAATGGATCTCCGTGTGCTATACAGCTGTCACATCAGATGTTTTCTCTGCTACAATTGGTGTGTAATTTTGCCTGGTTTAAGTGCAGAAGAGGGGAATTTCCTTGTGATGGTACAAATAATTCATCATGGGCTATGGCTCAAGATTGTTATGAGGGAAAGAAATATCTCACAGTTATACTGTAGTTCATCCTACACCTGACAAGAGAGTGTTTGGCACATACAGTGGAAGCTTGATAAAATGTTTTAAAATCAGACACTGGAAAAGAATTGCAAAAGAAATTCTTCTTCAAAATCATTTTGTGCTGAATTATTTCTTTTTACTTGAAAGCCCTGTTAATATACAGAAAGCATAGCGGGTCTGCTATTAAATGTGTGCGGAACGCCAGCATAATCACTCACTTCATAGAAAAGACACCTTCGCTTTTGCTTTGTTTTCCAAACCAATTCTAAAACCAGGGAGAAGCATGTCCTATAGCAAACAGTATAAAACAAATGTTGCTAGCTTTGCTTCATTATGTGGCACATTGTAGTTTTATGCATGTACGCTGTGTGAACAAGAGGGTTAAAAGTTAAACAGTAGCCTAGGGCTAACACACTTGCAAGCTGAACAGGTACAAAATAGGCTTTTGTTGCTTTCAAACTATTACTGTATGTCTTTAGCAGAAACTAACAGAACCGGCATCTGTGTGCAAAAATGTCTTTCCTCATGGTTCCAGGTATGGTGAAATGGGGCTGTTTTAATGGCTGAAATGCCCATATGACCTTTAATCCAAAGTCATAAATTTGTCAGTGTCTGAAACTGGCAGGATATCATTCCTAATGAGGCTAGTTTTTAGGACTTTGTATATTGGGAGTGCCGTCAGAGAGTAGGGCGGAAAGTAACCTCACATGGATTCGGGGCTGCGGCGCTGGTAAATCATCGAAGGGAAATAAAAGGGAGAGCTGTGACGAGTGTCATTACAGTCCCGCACGAGGTAACGAAGAAAGAGCAAAACACAGCCAGCTCAGGTTATTCTGTGTTTCATGAAATGATAAATAACTGCTAGTCATGTTTATGTATAATGAATTACAATCCCGCTGCATTTACCTTAGTAACATTTTACAGAGGTTGTATTTTACTCCCAACTACCAATTATGTCATCATCCTGGCATTTACCTGGACGTAATGATACACAGCAAACCCATTCTGGTAACATAACTCATTGCTTTAAAGTGTTTGTAAAGCCATACAGCATCCTATATACTCATAATGACTTGGATATTGCTATTAAATTTTACAGATTAAAGTTTACTAAATCTTAAAGTCTTGCACCGGTTCCAATATTTCTTATTAATCCTACAGGAAAAGATGCTTAGCTATTTAAATGTCAAAAGCGGTGTAACCTCCTCTAAAAACAAAGAGGGAAACAACCCAAGGCAGGGACAGAGTCCTTATTAAACGAGGTCATGCGGCAACCCAACTCACCCTGTAACATCAGTACTGAGGTCTACATGAGTTGTAATGGTCCATTTGACCCATCTGGGCAGGTTCCTTGCACCATCACTGTTGTTTCTGTGGAAGAAAAACAGAAAGAGATATTCTCCAGCAGCTCAGTGCAGGTCTCATTTCTGCAGAACTCAAAAGCTCAGTCAGAAATATCTACTGTAACATTACCTTACATTTATTCAATTTAATTTTGGTTTGAGAGGGATAGCATATAGATTTTTTTTTATAAGCTTGCAAGGTCACCAAATTTAAATTAAAGTGACCTCTTTTAAAGCACATTAATAAAAGTACTATGTGGAGGGAAATTTAATATGAATGGTTAAAATGCATGGAATTCAGATTTTACTGTCAAACAGCTCAATTAAACAAATTGAATTTTTAAGCAACAAAAGGGAATTGAATCAAATTAGAAACAGAGTGGGATCTGAAATGTGGACATTTATGAGTGATAGTCACAGGGCCCTCCAGCAGTGAGTTTTCTTTATTTGTTGCCTCAGCAGTTAGAGGGGTTGGCAGGCTGCAACACAAAAGGATAAAAATGTTCACCATTGAAACACAGTTTTTGGCTCCCAATAAATCATCTGTCACTTCATCACAGCCCAGTAGATAATGAGCAATAAAGTTTTCACACTCAGGCAATGAGGAAGCAGACACAAGAAATACAGCTAAAGCTGCTGCCTTTCTTTTCTGTAAATGCAAGGTGCTTTGTATAATAAATGACCTCTGGATTTCAGGAAAAGAATAATTCTGTCCTCAGTAAAATAAGCCATTTGATGCACTAAAAAAAGCGGAATCTAATAACATTATTTAGTTCCTTTAATGAAAGGAATAATCACATTATATATATGAGCTACAGCCATCTATAACAGGAAGAGATTCCAGGGTATTACCTCTGAAGTTGTCTCTCTACTGCCAGCAAGGCACATTGCTGAAAATACAATAAAGCTGCACAATAATTTGAAGTGTGATTGTTTGCAGAGATTCAGGAGACATTTGTGTGTGGAGCCTGATCCTGAGAGGTTTTCTCAGCTGCACCTTTCCCGTGATGCTGGAGTCCATCACGTCCCCAGGGCCAGGCTACACCGCACAGGACCTCTGAGGGTGTCTCAGCATGAAGGTGCAATATCATCGGGCCAAATTCATCACAAATAGGTCTTGTTAAATCTGGAAATTTTTAAAGTGTTATTTTTAACGGTATTTTACCTTGTATTTTTTTACCTTAGCTTACTAAGGCATGTTTTACCTTACTTTTGATCCCTCCTAACAGCTCCTTTAGTGAATGTTTGGCAGCTGTTACGCCACAACCCAACCAAAAACTGTTGCTCTGAAGTTCACAATCCTTTTTTTTTTCCTTCTCTTTCTGTCTTTTAATCAGAAGTTTCATCCCACTTTGGTTAAGCAGACTCATAATTCCAATTTCATATCAAAGACGTTTCAGCAAGGGTATCCAGGATGGCTACGTGCAAAGTCGAGTTCATGTGCAAAACGGATCAGTCAAAAAAGTAACAATGCAGCCCATAAAGCACATAAAATGTGTCACACATTGATCCACACTTTTGCTTTGTATCAGCATTTGAAGTGACTTGAAGTAACACAATATCAGATGTTCTTGTCATATGCAAATGACAACTTAATATTCACGTAATATGTCAAGGTAGAAAAATGCAAATAAACTTTGGTAAAGTCGGGATTTTTTGTCATTCTCTTATATAGCTAATTAGCAACTTGAAAGCAAAGTTCTTCTTTTATGAACTGTGTGTCAGCTAAAAAAAAAAAGCCTGCTTATTCCTAGACCATGTAAGCTGAACAATTAACGTGTCTGTTTTATTGAACTGCTTACACTGATCACAAAGGTTGTTTTTTGTCTTCCAAAGTTGAATGTGAAGACACAGTCCTGTTAGAACAGAGGTCACCCAGATGTAAACGAAAAAGGCCATAATCTGCAATTAGAATGGTGTAAACCCAAGCAGGGTTCCCTGAGATAAATGAAAAGCTGCTCAGATGGACCTTTACAGTGACAAATCTGTGAAAAAGGCTTTTCAGCAGCCCAAAACCTGAGTTCGTTACAAGGTCTTAATGCTCTGTATCAAGGTTTATACTGTATTCTTTTTATAATATTAAGGATGTATTATTTATACCTACTGTAGCCATGCCATAGAATACATGAGTAGAGTTTGTTTAGCAACAGAGTGAAAAAATATTTGCTACAGGGGCAGTCTGGCAATATTGCTTGTTAAGGCATGCTATTTGTAAGCAAATTTATATGAAAAGTATGCAATGTCTAATACTAAACTACTCCAGCCTCAGACTGAAGGGTGATTTTACAAACGTCCTGCAGCACTCAATCATTCCTTCATTTTAATGTCTTTATTTTATGATTTTGTTGATGAAATACTACTTACCCAGTGCTCAAAATTCCTTTTAGGCTGCAGGCACTGGCTAGTTGACACGGCAAGCCATATTTTACAGCTATATATTTCAGCTTTCTCTGTCCAAGTTGGAGGACACAGTAGCCAAGATGGTTTTTCATAGTAGAAATATATTTTCATATTTATTTATTGATTTGACTAATGTATCTATTTTTCAATTCACATGCTTATGTTTCAATCCATTAAAGTGATTCATGGTCAAATAATATGTTATTGCAAGTACAAAGAGGAGATAAAACCACTGTACACTGGCTATAATACAAGAATAAAAACAATAAAAATCCATTGCATGATTAAATATAGTTTTTAAGCCCCAAATGATCAAAAGTAAACTGATGGTTTTAATTATTTTTTCTTTAAAATAAGTTGGAGTTTTTTCCTGAGTGAAATGCAATTACCAATTAGGTAAGTTCTCAGGAATAAATATTCTCACCCAATCTGAGTGCTCAGTGTAAAACTAACAAAGAGCATCAAATTAGTATCAAAATAATAATAAACAAAGTAATAAATAAAGTCAAAAGGCTTTTAATTAGTTGAAATGAGAACTAAGTGGCAACACACAAAGGAATGCTGTGCCTGCTGCCTCCAGGTCAGGGCTAGAGGAAAGCCTGGTGTGGCAGTGGCCCGAAGTTGCAGCTGCAAAGGCTGATGACTCTTCTGTTTTGCACCTGAAATTGCTGGGCTTGGCCTAATGTTTTTGAGACACACTAAAAAGTCCACAAAAAAAAGCCAAAGAAATCCACACACCAGGAGGAGCAGCGCCCAGCCCCAGCCTCCTGCACAGAGACCAGCCTCGCCCTTGTACTACTGAGAGATATTTCTTGCTGGTTTTTCACAAAAAAAAATTGCCTTTTATCCCATCCTTCAACTCCTGAAGGATGAACCTTTATGGCAAGTAAAGACAATGCCAGAAGAGGCCTTGGGGGCTGGCTGGAGAGGGATGCTGCCTCTTCAAACAAGAGCTAGGCTCAGCTGCTGGATCATCCACAACTAGAACATGAATTTCTCATGTCAGCGTCAGGAGGATGAAACCTTACTGAGGACATGCTCCACTCAGACCACTCGCTGCAGTCCGAAGAACATGGTCACTGCAGGCTTTCGTGTTCAGAAAGGATCATTTATTCATGACACTGCACCTTTTCCAGAGCTGGAAAATGTTTTGTTTTTTCCAGAAGACAGCATCTGTGTTTTTCAAACCAAATATCTGGAACCACTTCATCAGCATAACTAGTGAATTTCATCCTCTAAATAGACACTGACAAACAGCGTTTCATCCAGATGAAGGTATCTCCATTACTGTTGACAGACAACAGAAACACTGCTCATGCCCATCTCTCACATCCCTGTCTTGCATGGGCAGTCAACTGCCTGTGGAAAAACCCAGACAACAGTAAAGTGATGGACCTGAGAGAAGACTCTGGATCAAATATCTCTACAGTTTTACGTGAAAACCAAAGCTGAACTCCTATCATCAGGTCTCAGACATGTAAATGGTAACAGGCTCTGGGTGTAACACCACAGGGGAAAACAAAACTTCCCATTTTCAGAAAAAAAAAAGTAATAATTGGGGGCTCTGTCACTGAAAGACATTTGCCCAGCAGCCACTCAAAACCCTCGTCTCAAAGCTGAGCTTCCAAAAATACACTAATTATGCATCAGTAATCACTTTTGGAAAGAATATTTCCAGATTCCTGAAGGAATAAAAGAAAAGGAGAAAAGACATAAGAGACAGAAAAGGGATTTTTTTTTTTCACTGTATTTCCTGCATTGAAAACAAAAGAAAAGCAAAAGCATATCAAATGAGTTTTAGGGAGTCATTTTTAGCAAGACTGTGGTACAAGCTGCTGCTAATGGAGAAGACAAAAAGGGGCAAAAGAGCAAATAACTCAAAATACCATGAAATAAAGAAGATAATAAGCCTGAGAGTGAGCTGAAACTGAAATATAAAGGACAGAAAAGTAGGCCCACAGAGGAGGAGGGAGATTCAGAGCCCATAGTGAACAAGTGGGGTGACATCCTCAATTATACTCCAGTCCTCTTACACTTATTGCAAGGCCCATGATGGCACAGTAATTATAGATCAGCCATGGGAAATATCCCCTCATGCAGGAGCTGAGGACACTATAGAAATAACTGGCAATGAGGAGGCAGAGGGGGAGCTGGGAGGGTGCAGGGTTGGGGAGGACAGCAGTGCACACCAACACTGGGCTCAGTGGGTATCCAGGGGAACCCAGCGAAACTCACACAGGCTTCCAGAGGCAGCTGAGATGTGCCATTTCATTTCTGCACCCTAACACTGGGAGAATGAAAAGGTAGTTTAAAGTCACCTTAGCTCCCCCTGGGAAGCAGAAGCACAGAAGGCTGTCAATGTGTTGAGGTAGAGCAGCTGAGAGGCTCTGGAGAGAGAAAGCTAAATGAATAGAAACTTGTTAAATGATGTGAGTTAATGAGAGCATTTTGGAATTAACCAGCTTCCATGACTTTAAATAAAACCCCAATGTCATTTTAAATTAGATTTTGTACATTTTTAAACCCATTATTTATTTATTTTTCACAAGGTGCACTGGTGGGAAGATGGAGGCATTAACATTTAACCTCCTCAACCCACTAGTGGTCAAATACCAGTATTTCTTCTTTACAATGGCTTTGGAAACATGGGAACAGCAGCAACAGCCAAGGGGTTTATCGAGAGATGAGGGAGTCGCTCCCCCACACCCTAACTGCATTAGGAGCTGAAGTCTAGAGCCAAGAGAAGAACCTAGATGATGAGGCCACTGCTCTGTGATCCTACAGTCTCACAGCAGTGACCCCAGCCCTCACCTCCAGCAAGGTCTTAGCACAACAGATTAACACACAAGGGCTTCACAGAATCGCCATGTGCCCTGTCTCAGTGCCATGCTGTCAGCTGGGACTGGAATGGCAGCTCCTGACATGAAGATACCTTGATTTCTCATCACTTTCCTTCTCCTGACTTTATAGCACTCAGGAGAGGTGAAGTGGCTGGAACTTTTAATATTTTTAATTGTTCGTGTTATTTACATCAGCTTCTTCAGAGACAGATTATTTTAAGAGCGAGCCTCCCACTGCCAGTGAGTGGAAGATGAGAGAATATGTTTTGAAGGAAAATCAGGTGCTTCCCAGGTGAGTCTGGCCGATAAATGAAGTTAGTTCCTGCGTCATACCTGTGCTGTAAGCAGGAAGATTTCTAGATCTATTTTGGAAGGCAATTTTCTGCACCAATTATATATTAGCAGCAGCTATGATTTCTTCAAACCATCTTCGAAGAAAAATAGTCTGGTAAGGTAGGTGCCAACCAGAGACTCTGATAGCTAAGGTTCAAAGTTCTTTTTCTTTTCACACAGTTCCACTTAAAGATCTCTTAAATTTATATTTTCTTGCTTTATTCGTACCATAGTCTCTTGCAGGATGCTGTGTGCAACCCGATCTAGGTGGACCTAGATGGATCCATCTAGATGGGTTGGACTAAATGATCTCTAAAGGTCCCTCCCAAGCCTACCATTCTATGATTCTATGACCTGCTTTAGCAGGGGAGTTGGACTAGATGATCTTTAGAGGTCCCTTCTGACCCCTACCATTCTGTGATTCTGTGATTGTTAGACTCCAGAAGACCAATGTGGAATTAAAGGCCATGATGATGTGTCAGGCACCACGCTAACAGACGCTATAAAAAATATTTTAGTCCAATACAATTAATGTTACTCACAGCACAGACATTAGTTGCCCTTCTACAACGCTTGCAGACTTACTTTGTAAGGAAAGAAAAGCCCATGATGGCAGTGGGCTAACACAACCATTTCTGCACCGGGATGTGAGCAAGGCAGTTATCACAGCAGGCTCCCACCAAGAGCAAGATACAGCTCCCAGGGATGGGCAGGGAGGTTGCCCAAAGGCATTTTGTAGTCAGAGCTGCCTTTATGATGCAAAAGAACCAACAGCACACGCAAGCTTGCAGTACCCAAAGAAACTGCTCCCGGCAGGAACCCAGCAGCTTCAGTAGTCACCAAATCTTAGGGACAGATCCTGGGTGTTAATGGTAAACAAGACAGTAAGGCTATCAGACTGCAGTATGTGCAGCTGAGATTGGGGAAAGAAGCTCTAAACTGCCACAAAATGGAAGAAAGGGGAAAGAGGAGGACAGAGTGCAGGACACGCCAAGCCTGTCCCGAGCACACCGCAGGCTGCTCCCTGCATGCACCAGCACAGAGCCACAGTAAACTTAACACCAAGTCACAATCTAAAAATCCACAGAGCTTTTATATGATAATTACTGTTATTATAACTGGCCCATGAAATAAACACCTCTCCCAATTATACAAAAGGCACGAGGTCCTTAAGAGACAGGAATCTCACAATAAGATTTGCTTTGCAGCATAACGATGTGGAGAGAGAGGAGTGCAAGATGAATAATAATAATATTATGGTACATATAATGTATGTTTTAATTAGCTAAAGGTAATCAAATGAGCTTTGTCACGATTATATTAAGGTCAGGTCTCCACATGGTTTCATCAACAACATATTAAGACAAGGGAGGTGATGCCAAATTGGGGTTTAAACCTAATCAACATAATTAAACAAAGCAAGAACATGTGTTTAGAGCTACACCCATTTTACTGATCTCTCTCTTTTAATTACACTTGTAGAGTAAATATTAGTACCAAAATAACTCTTAATTAAATTTTTCCCATACAAACAGAAAACACAATCTTCTTTTCATTTGCTATTTTCATAAAATAGATGTACACTATCTAGGCCTTCTGCAGTAGAAACCAATTCAAAAGTGTGCTCAAATTATGTTAAACAGCTTAATACATTCCAAAGTATTGACATACTGACTTCTAATGTGTGGGAAACGGGAAACTACGCTGGCCTACAAAAGTCATGGGAAACCGTAAAAACAAACTAAGCATAATTTAAAGTGATTGGATGCTTCCTTGTAAGAAGTTCTTCGTTTTCTAAATGCGAACTGTGGACATTGAAATGTGGTCAAGTTATGACTTAAATTGGAAAAACATGTTTTCTTGGGTTTCTATCTTGCAATATTTGGCACGACTCAGACACTGGGGAGAGAGTTATGTCAGAAACGTTTTCAAAAGTGCCTAAGTGGCTTTGCCGTAGGTTACGTTGCAGTGGGACTTAGGTACTCGGAAGTGCAGAGGACACAAGTTTGTAAGGGCTCACAAGGGTTCAAAGCTGCTTAGGCACCTAAAAAATAAAAAGGTACAAGGGCATTTCAAACTGATTTAAGAGTTTTTAAAACTCTGTCCCCACGGAGATGGCACCCCCTTCGTGTCTGTCTCGTTTAAAAGGCTATAGACGTTTTTTTAAGGTACTAGTCTTTGGTAGAAACTTAATATCCACTCCAGTGAACTTTGTGAGCCTGCTGACTCTGGTGGGATTTCTCCCAGTTTAGTTGCAGAAGTAAGAACAGAATGAGGTCTGGTAATAGAAGTCACAAGAAATACAAACTGAAGATTAGCAACCAAAGTTGTGTTGTACAGATGTGCCCGCAGCTTCTTCAGAAAGGCTACAGCTGGACATCGAACTTTCACTTAGAAAGCAGAGGAACTAAAACATGCACCAGGGTGGGGGCTTTTCTGCCCTGGTCTCTAACATAGCACGGCAAGAGTTAAAAAGGTAAGAGCAAGCAGTTGTCAAAGCCGCACATGATGCAGCAGCCACCAAGTGAGCCCTTCAGAGAGCACCGCTGGCAAGCGCTGGCATGAAAGGAACCCAAATGAGTTAAGAAGTCTTCCACTCCATCATGAAGAATTGTTCTCTGGAGTAACTACCAGTGGGGAAACGCTTAAAACACTTACCATATGTGGCTAAGAAGGGTCTAATTTGTCCATTTGGAAATTTTG
The DNA here is from genome assembly GCF_028858725.1 of Colius striatus. Taxonomy (NCBI): domain Eukaryota; kingdom Metazoa; phylum Chordata; class Aves; order Coliiformes; family Coliidae; genus Colius; species Colius striatus. The sequence goes on from NC_084766.1 coordinate 37,497,892, forward strand.
CCTCTTTTGAAAGGACAGTTAATTTAAAGTAATTTATTTCATAGGTGAAGCTTTATTCAGAGTGGTTAATATATCACCCTTGGTTGCCTGAACAATTAGAAATTGTCACCAAAGAAAAATGTCGCAGTTCATGTAAATAACTATTTACCTAAAGGAAATGGGAATCCACAAGAGTCAGCATACTTTAATGAGCCATGACAATAGGGGGGAAAAAAAATAAAGCAGCCAATGGTACACACTGCATCTGCTGGAGCTGACATTGCTTATGGTAAAAATTAGCCAAAACAACTATTATTTGTGGGTTTTTTCATGTCAGAAATAATGCAGCTTGAAATTTTGAACACGAAACATGCATCCAGACCATTTGTTACTTCTAATGGCCTAATTGTTCTCCTGGCAGAAATAAAAAATTAGGGCATTTATGTCATTTACCTTAATTTCTAATTAATGCAATGGCAATAGAGAAACTGGAGCAGAAGAAAGAAGAAAAAGTTGGGTGAAAATGTTTCTCCTGGCCTTTCTGTGATTTGTCTTTGTTAACTTTCCTACAATCTTTCCCTCTCAACCAGCAGTTAGACTGATCTCTGCAGAGATGTTTCACAGTTTTCCTACTGGACAAAAGTATGCTGCCCATTCAAAAATATGACTTCTTCCACCTGAACGGGCGCAATAAAAGCACCAACTGTAGCACAATGTTCTTTATGTTGCCTCGAAGGATTGCACCATTAAAATGATGTAAGAAACATTATTCAAAGCCAGGTAAGAAATCTGCACTTCAAGCTGCGATTCCAGCCACAAGTTTTAGGCTGCTCCATGCCTGGTCATCCACTGCATCCTGCAAAGCAATTTGTGGCCAGTGTGTGCCCTCATTAAGATGCAGGACGAAGAGAAATTTAGCTTTGACTTTCACGCACTCTGCATTTCAAACCATCCCTGCCAGAAGGCAAGGGTTATTTCTTTATGCTGTTTTAGCAGAGAGCAGTAAACTGCAAAGAGGCTTCCAAGCCACTTGATTTTAGCTCATGTCGCTTCACCTTGTTACAGAGGGAAACGCATCAAAATGCATCAACACACTTTGGAAACACCTTTAAAAGTGTCTCAAGTTTACTTTATTCTGCAGTACTGGCAAGTGTCCACCGTCTTCTCAGTATTTATTGTTGAAGTTACACGGAGAAGACACAAGGTGATCTGTGTTTATGCCTACCATCAAGATATTTACACTCCCTTCTTTGAAGTTATGCCATCCGTTGATCTTGAAACCAGGAATGCCATTAAAATATTAGCATCAGGAAAATGAGGACACTCTAAAAGGAGCCCTAGACAAGCTTTGTCCAACAAGGATAGAAAAGGGTTCCCACTCAGATAGAGAGGGGCTCTCACTTCTCAGCTGAGCTTTAGCCCACCTGTGCTTGTACCAACTGGGTACCCCAAAAGTACTCCAACACATTCTCAGCAAGTTTTCTCCAAGACTTTAGCTGATTTAAAGCAATCTTTGCTTTAAAGTCAAGTGGATCCCTCTCTCTTCCATGACCTAGAGGGCCCTGCCCGCACCAAACTTTGGAACAGTTGGAATCTGAGCATGACATTTCAAGAAGTAATCACAAATACCGATGCAGTGAAGCTTTATTTTCTGCCATCACCGAGCCCTCAGTAGCCCTGGGTTTGAGCCTGTATGGTGTTGGCAGGGGCTACCCAGGGGCTGCCGCCTTCCAGGGCACCCAGCAAGGATGGGAGCTGCCTCCCCAGCTCCACATTCCCACCTAGGCCACAAGATCTCCTCTGTAGTCCGGGAGCTGGTTTAGCATGAGCGAGGTATAAACACGGGGCTTACAATAGCATCAGGAACTGGCAGGAGCTGAACTCCAGCAGCAATAGCAAGTATTGCTAAAATAAACATGTTACAGGCAAAGGTCATGATGCCTGTTAATATAAAGACTGTGTGTTGTATAATGCATTCAAATGCCAGAGTGAGAGAGGGAGATAATATGATCCATTTGCCAGATTCCTCCTTTTAGTTGTAACACGAAGCCATTCTGGGCTGGAATGACCCAGAGATGATAATGAAGCGGATGATGATGCCATTGCCTGTGATAATGGTGTGACAGGGAGAATACCCTGGAAAACTGCATGAGCTGATAAGTGTAAAGGTATAAACAAACCCAAACAATACGGACTTATAGACATTAGCACAGAACAAAAGACAGGAGGGAAAGCAAAGCCAACCGATCAACATTAAAAAATAACAGACTTTGCAAGGGTGACTTTTTTCAGCAATTTTCGGAAGTGTTTCATTGGGCAGCAGCCTCCTGAAACCCAGCCCTTCCCAACCGAAACAACAGAAGGCAAACTGTCTCATACTGTGGGGGGACACCCTCTCCCTGCCCGGGAACAGTTTGTGGCAAACAGTCCGCGATATGAAAATGTATTTAATGCAATTAATAATTTAAGAAGTGAGAGCATGTGCTCTCAGAGAGTTAAATGCTTGTCAGAGTGATAGATGCACGCTTCACCACCAATACATTTCGTATGAAGAGCAGAGGGATTTTGCAAACTTGTGTTGACCTTGGGTTGCAGTATATAGGAGGCAGATTGCAAAGGCAGGCCTGCTTATGGTAGGCAAGTGCGTCAGCTCTCAATTTACAGCCCTTTCCCCAATTAAAGGACTGTAAAAACATTAAAATTAATGCAGTCTTAACTCCAGAGCAGGCTCTACTTTCTTAATTAGTGCATAATTATTCAGTTTTTGATATCCTGGAAAATTATCACATGGAAATTATTTTAGGCACAGTAACAATAGCAAAAAAAAACCCCTCTCTACCCCCCCAACTCGATTAACATGTGGAAGTAATTAACACTTTATTACAGTGAAAATACTATTACTGCTAATGTTTAATGACTTTTGCCATTGCATCATAAGCAGGAAATTTAGAACACTACAGAGCAACGGCCTGCCATAAATATAGCCCAAAGATTATAAACCAGAGTCAGATGATTCGCACTAACAGCGTTTGAGACAGGGATATGACATACAATACGTTTCCAAAATGTCACACGCAGGAAGGATAATTTTCTTGATAAAGTCCATTCCATAGAGCAAAACAGCTTAGTGCAATAACGCTGGGTGCGTACAGTATAGGCAGCAGTGCTAGAGTCCTTGTAAAAGCTTGTTGTTAATCAAATTGAAACATAAAACCTGAAGCATAAAGTTATTTTCTCATAACGGTTTAATAGAAATTTCCAATCAAAGAAAGGCTAAAAAGTGTTATTGCGACACGAAGTCTCTTGTATAAACAACTTGAAATGAGGTAGGGGAAAGTTTCACGGGATTTATGGATTTCTTTGTTTTTGTTATTTAGGGTAAATGTCTACTGTAGATCTCCTATAAATGTCTCAAGAAATTATGCACCGGCTTCAGATGATTCACGCTAAAGGCAATTAAGATGCTGAGTCCACATGAGTGTCAAAGAGGTCAGTGCTCAGGAAATATCGTTTCAGCTGGTGTGATGGAGCCAAATGTGCCAGAGACAAAAGGAGACCAAAAGGGACAGAGATAGCTTTGTCTGGAGCTGGGCCTCTCTGCGGCTCTGACAAGGGTACAGCAGATGAGTAGAACTGGGGCGATGTTTAGCCAAAGGTTTCACTATCAAAATGTAAATAGAAAATTGCATTAAACATCCAGGACAGCCCAATGGAAATTCCCAAAGAGACAACAGGGTAAAGAAATGCAAGACAAAAGCTCTGTGAAAAACACCCCAAACAGTAAGCAAGGCTGATGCTACAAACCTCAGGAAAACTGCACAAGGTCACACCTTGCTTATCTACTACTGCTTGTGTTGCTGGACTGAGAATTAAAGATGAGCTGAGTGCAAATCACAATTAAATCCATAGAATTATGTTAAATGTTGATATTCCATGTGCATAGCTCTTTGGGCATTCCCCTTTCAAATAATTTCCTTGATGCTTTAAAACGTGTTCATTGAGCTGGACCAGTTCCAATGGCTAGCTAATACCATTCATAAATTAGGGAACATCTTGTTTCAGAAACATTTCCTTGATCCGTTGGCCATGGATACGGAAAGGGAGAATTTGGCACAAAGATGCTGAATGTAAATTGCTGTTTTGGAAGCACCTCTTACCAGCCAATGTCTGGAGCCAGCACGCAAGAGGAATTCACCTGAAGTGGACATAGCTATTCGCTCTGGGATTAACTTGTTGCAGTTGCAAATGAATCATGAAACCAGCTTTGGCAAACCTGAGCCTGGACCCACAGTGGAACTGAAATAATGTATGTGAAAAACCTGAACTGGATTACGAGGCCATCTGGAATGCATTCACCTTGTGCATTAGGAGTAGCAGTTTCCTTGACAGAGGTTGTGAAATATTAGAATTCCTAATGGAAGAAATATGGTAGTGCAAAATGACACAAAAATCACACAACCTCATTCCCTGACACGGAACAGTGAAAATGCGAATCTTTCTCTCAAGGGTACCCTATCAATCCTTTGCAAACAAGGCACTTCAGCAGGCGGGGGGAGCTGACAGGGGTTAACCCTTCCGCACCACCACTGCCACGCAGGGCAAGAAAGAGCTTTCTTCTTTGTGGAGGCCAAAAATGGGAAGAAACGATGGCAATTGTAAATCCATACAGGGAACTCCTCCTGAAGCGTGGGACACCTCCAGTGCAGGCAACACAAGGAGCCCCAGGCAGCGACCCCTGACACTCTCACACCCATTTATCCCCATTCGTCTGCAAGTGCAACCTCTCTTTTATGCCAAGGGTGGGGGAGAAGCCACTTCTGAAACCCTACAGACATCATCAACCAAACACCTTGTGGGAGACGCTGCACCCAACAGCAGCAAACGTTGCAATCTTTCCCTCAAAGTATCCGATTTTGAAGATCTGTGATGGCAGGTCAGCATGGCCTTTGGGAGACTTGATCCCCAATAACAATTTGCTGTTCTAACACCTACTCCACTTTGCTATTTACACTCAAGTGATGAATAATTTCCTGGTCATAATGATTTACCAGCAAAAAGTTTATGACTGGGACCCTCCTGACACATGTACTTGCACATCTCAGGCGTCTCCCAGAAGCAGCTCCAAATCCTTCATGTTTCAGTCTCCAAAATCACAGCCAGCTGTCCTACACCACGGTAAGGAGTGTCTCCAGAGCTGCTGTGGTAACAGATGATAACTCACAGCACAAGCAATGGCAGTTGATATTTCTGTTGAGTAACAAACTTGGTTACTTTGCATTAATGACTGAGAAAGGCACCACGGGTTATCAGATTTTGTGCAGTAGCTAGGAAATGATACAAGAACACCCCAAACCAATAAAAGCAGTCTCAGATAACACTCTGAACAAAGTAATTTGTCCATCTCATTCAGCAAGCATCATTTAGTTTAAAACTGCAGCTTATTCTTACTCCAGACAGAGAAAAATGGATAAATCGAAAGCCAACATTTTCATTGCTGCTTTCTAGAGACGGAGTCACTGGTGAGGAAAAGAAAACCAGGCTGGAGCTCTGCTCAAGTGTGCAGACCCAGGACAGCTTTGGGAGTGAGGTGGCCAGGAGTGCAGTGCTGAGATGGAGCACTGCCCCTGGCATGTGAAAGGGCAAATCCTTGTTTGATGGGATTTTTTTCAAGGGATTAAATGGGTGTTTTACACTCGTGTATTCGCAACCAGGGGCATTTAAAATGGTAGGGCTCCTCACCAGACTTACAGATCATGTTTATACTCAATAGCTCTGAGCAAGTACCATAGGACACTGTTTGGCTGGAGTGGCAGACCCAGCGATGTACAGAAGCAGGTGTTGAAATTATCCATCATTAAAAAAACCCCTCACTTCCATAAAGGAAAGGTTAGATGTTCTTAGATGCCATGGCTACACTTCTGCCAGGGCTTTACATCAATGTCCAGGCCAGAGACACACTCACCCTCTGCATGGATTCACTGGAGTCATCTTGGATAATTTACATCTTTAGAAGCACCTAACTGATTTAGGAACCCAAACATTTTCTGTTTCAAGTACTTTTTGAAATCCCATCCCTAGTCTCCCTCATTGTCATTTATAAGACTCACAAAGCTACTGTTTATTGCTGCTTCCCTGCAGAAAAGGGAATAACTCAAAGATAGATTTTCTGTTTAGGAAATAGATCTGGGTTGAATTATTCAAAAAGGCTAACAATACCCAGCCCAAGAAAGCTAAGGAAAAGCATAGAAGACTCCAGAGCTAAGGGGCTTTTATATAGCAGCCAATTGTTATGACTCCTTTTAATTAAATACAAATGAATTAATTGATATGAAGTACTGCTAGGCAATTATTTTGCTGACATTTTGTCTCTTTTGAGACACACTTGTTTACTGCATCTATCATCTGTCAAAGCCTGCCACCATCCTGCACTATGTTAAACATATATTTAAAGAGTTAAAACCAAGTTTGTGCTGTCAGAAACTTTTACATTCATTTCATATTTGTGTTAATGGTACTCACATTAGACCCAATAGTATTTACATTTTTTAATCCATCTCCCTTCCCTAGGCCATCATCGTACATGAGATATTGCATCTTAATGAATTTTTTCTGGTTAAAGATTTTTAAATAAATGAATAAATAAATAAGTAATGAAACACCAATTTTTATCTCACTGTACACAATTTTACTGGTTGATTTTTCTGTTTTTTTTTTTTTCTTTCTGCTTTCTGGTTTGCAATGAAGTATTTCCATCATTTTCCAAAGATATGCATGAAAGTACAAAAATGATGGTTGTGTTCGAAACAAACCTTCTGCAGCAGCAGCCAGCAGTGTAATAGCCTTTAAACAGTAGGTAAAAATGAGGGGTTTTGTGGAAAACCATAACTGGCCAAAACAATTTTACACCCTCTGATTATTTTGGGGAATTGCTATGCTCGAGCTACTGTGTGACACATCCTCCAGTGTGCATGTGATCCGTTTGCTTGACTCAATCTCATGTCCCCCAGTAATTCAAACATGCAGGATGAGATCACAGGTGACTTGAACCCTTTAGACAGAAGGAAGATATATTTCAGTGGAAGGAGAAGAAAAAAGCCTCTACAGGACTTTTAACTTGGTTTTTTTTGGTGTGTCATGAGTTTGATTCTGTGGCAGCAAACAGCTCCTGGGAACACCAAGCCTTTGGAGAGCTGCTGGTTGGGAAAAGAGATATGAATAGTCAGGACAGCCAGAAGTCAAGCCCCTATCTACCAAGTCAGTAATAATGAAAGCTGGCAAGCTGTATATCTGCCTATCTATATGATACTTTTCTGTTGTGTACATTAAAATAAATAGCAGGCTGGAGAGTAATCAATTTACCATTGGTGAACTGAATTAGCCTACTGGAACACAAAGAGCCTTCAGAGACTGGTAACCTGAAACTGTGCTCACACACTTTGAAACACCAAAGTACTCAGAAATGCCATTGCAATGTAAGTATTGAAATACCAGCTGACTTAGTGACTACATACATGTCAAACCAGCTATACATTAGGTTGGGTGCAGACAGAGCAATTCCTCCCAGTAATGAAACTCTATTCCTGAACATAAAGAGGCAGGTAACCAGACATGGCCTTCTACTCCAACATGGTCTTCTGTTAACACATTAGTAGGATGTACTGGAGACCTCCATATAACATACAAGCAATGAGACTACTCTTGACAGCACTGCAGCAATTATGCAAGGAAAAGCAATGAACGTTTTGCTGATTTTTTTAGTCACATTCTGATGTCTCAGCACTGGAAACGTGACTCAAATTCTCTAAATGTGTAATTGCAGGAGATACAAAAATGTGTCTGCTTTGGACTGTCCAAGTTTTTACAGAATGAGTTGTATTTCTCAGCCTTTTCTCTTCAAGCATTGAGGCTATAGTCTTATCTTTGCTACGAGAGGGGACTTCTGTGTATTCATACAACTCTAGGACCTGGAACTTTGATATGTCTTGACTATGTCTGTTTTCTCTTAGTGGTTCAGGCTATCAGCAAGTTCCTGTAACATTTCCTTCTGATCAAAGCATGTGAATGGACATGCAAAACCTGGCTCGAGGAGAGTGCCTCTGTTTTTCCTATTTACCTATCACCCAGCCAGGCACTTTTACACATTAATCATCCTTAGAAGACTTCGTAAAAGCCATCAGTCACTTAAAAAACTGTCCCATCTTTATCTGGAGGTAACAGATGACTACCAACTGTCTGGCCCTGCTAGACAGACCATGCAAAGTTCCTGATGAAAGGCAGCATGCAGCCAGTTACAGACACAGCACGTAAAACTTGGCGCCGCTTTGAGCAGACCCCTAAACAAAGACGTAGGAAGAGGTGGGTGAATGGAAACTGTACAGACATCCCCCTTTCGAGTCTCCCCAGGGACCACTGCCAACAGAAAATTGTCAGCTCTTTGGAAAACGCATGCAGTAGTGATACCTGTCACCAGCTGCAGAACAGGGCAGGTGATGCCACCACCTCTTTTGCACAGAACAGGGATAACTGCACAGAGCCCCACCTCAGTGCTTCAGGAACAGTACTACAGCATCTCTCAGGGTGCAAAGCTTCATGCTGTATCCTGCTTTAAAACAAAGTACCCTTTGTGTGGTTGCCTTTTCCTGACCTGTGTCAAACGCTGAGCCTTGCTGGATTACTTCCACTGGCTAAGCTGACAGAGCAGTTTCTCTGGCTCACCAGGAATAAAAAAACCCAAAAAGCTGCTGTTTCTGAAGCTGAAAGTTCACAGCAAGTCTCCTAAGATCCTGTGCATGAGTAATGAAATAATTGTGTGTCCTCACACATTGTTTTAGCATGTTACCATCTCTGCTAGTGTCGCTGCTGTTGCCTTTTACATGGAGGTAACATCAGTGTAGGCAACATCTGCTGAAGAATGAATCTGTGTCTGGAAAACACGTAATGATGAATGACACAGGGGCTGAAGTCAATCTCCCAGCAAGATATCAAGAAGATATTTCAGCCATTTCCTACTTCATTTTTTCAGTTTAGCTCACCTTTTCCCACTTCATGCTGCTTCTTCAAACCCTATGAGCCAGAAGCAGAGCAGCAAATGCTGTTGGCCCACGTGCAGCTATTGAAAAGTGAACCGCATGTGTTTAGAAGTGTTTGTAGGACAGTGTTTCTGTGTCTTCCCAGACACCTGCTCTCTCCCCCCATGCATGTCACTGTCACACCCAAGAGCCAGACGGTCCCCTCAATCAGTCATACCTCGGTGCTGCATCTTTATGCCTGTATTTCAGGGGCTTTACAATACAATAAAATTTACAGCTCGTATAATTAAGAAAATGCCAGATTAAACAAATTAAAGCTCAGCTTTAAAAGCAAAAGCTCTATCAGATCAAGACATATTAATGCACAAAAGAAATTTCAAATTTGAATTGACAACATCTGAAGGCTCAGAACACAAAAGCTGTGCAGCAGTCACTGGGAACTGCTGCAAGACCTGTTTCCTAACCTTAAGGTACAATTCATGGCATGGGGCATTAGAAGGTCTCAGAGATTAATTGAGTGCAAGGGTTAGTTGGAGATTTGTGAGGAAGCTGAACACTTCTTGCAATTTAGGGTTTTTTTCTTCATGAAAGTGAAAAAAAATAATAACTTGTACTGAAATTTGCATTCATCAAAGGGTCTTTGTCTCTCTGGTGTACTCCTGGCAGTGTGAGCATGGAGCAGAGCGGAAGGGAAGACCAAGCACCAGCAGCTTCAGCAGCAGCAGTGGCCCCTGCGAAGGAATCCTCAGAAGGGATTTGGGGAGTTCATACTCCCAGGATGTTTTGCTTTGCTTGGCCCTGTGAGATGTGTGACTCCAGGAGTACCTCCACAAATAAACACAACTCTATTTAATCATGTCCTGGTAGATGCACATCAGGGTGAGTGACAGCAGACTCAACAGCAGGAGAGCAAAGTAGGGATGGTGAGTTCAACAAGAGCAGGTATCCCTGAAGGAGCCAGCCCCAGAGAAGACCTTCCCAACTGGGCATGAAAAAGAAATGAGATCAGAGAAGGTGGGGGAATAATCCTCTCCCTTTACCTGCTGGGCACTCTGCTGTGTCAAAGATGCAGCCCAGGGTACAGCTGGCTTTCTCGGTTTCAAGCACAAATTGCTGCATCATGTTGAGCTTCTTATCAATCAACACCCACAAGTCTTTGCCCTCAGGGTTACTCTCAATCCATACTCCTCCTAGCCTGGATTTGTGCTTAGGATTGTCCTGACCCATGTGCAGGATCTTGCACTTCATGAGGTTCATACAGTCTGACATCTCCAGGTCCCTCTGGATGCCACCTCTTCCCTCCAGCAAGTCAACCACACTACACAGCTCAGTGTTGGTGGCAAACTTGCTGAGGGTGCCCTCAATCCAACTGCCCATGTCACAGACAAAGATGTTAACCACTGCTGGTCACAGCCCCCACCTCGAGGAACACCACTTGTCACTCCACTTGGACATTAAGCTGTTGACCATGACTCTGAGAGCAACCATCCAGACAATTTCTTATCCACTGAGTGGTTCATCCATCAAATCCATGAAAACACAGAAGAAATAAAAATTCTCAAGGTTCATTTCCCCCCTTTTTCCTCTGCTAAATTTTACCACGTTTCAGAAACTAATGAATCATTTTTGGATCCAGTTTCTCTTATCCCATAGAAGAAATGGATGTTTTTTGTTGTTTTTTTAATGTAAAATATTCAGTTTTCAGGCCTTTTTCCTTATTAGATTCTTCACAAGGTAAGAACATGAATGACAAACAATATAAACACCAAGTCTTGGAATTCAATACTGAATATTGTATTTCATATCACTTTATATCAGACACTAAGAAAACGAATCTTGCTTCATAAAGCAGAACAGACAAAAATAGAAGACTGCAAACAGTGAGTACAGTCCAGTATTTCTGCAGATGCCCCCCTCCTACATCATCATTCTCTTCTACATCTTTCTCCTGTACATCATCATTGTTTGCACACAAAGTTCAACGAACAAGAAGTTAGGCACTACTGCAAAATGACTCTGCTATAGATTTTTACAGTCACCTGACAAACCGATTTTAGAAAAGCTCTGCAGTCAGCAGCAGCCTCCATTTCCACATCTGCTTCAGAGAAGCTGTGCATGACATTGGCATTAGGCATATATATTGGTGAGTGTATCTATAAATATAGAAATACTTGTTTCAGTTTTGAAATCGTGTTTCATATACAGCTTGTGCCACATTTCAATAAGCACCTAATTAAGATAGATTTTTGTTCGTCCAGGGCTCTTGCAAATTCTATTTATCAGAGCTGCTTTGGGTACTGCAGACTATGAAACCAGCAACCAAAGCTGCAAATTCAACAGAAAGCTGTTTTCAAACAAAAGAGGTGAAAGGGGCACCAAGGCAAATGCTCAATTAAGGTACAAATCAAGCAAGAGCTTTGATGGAGTTTAAAGGTGTGCATTGCCAGTAGTGTTTGGCATATACCTCCAGCAGTGATCACACGCCTAACTTTCATTTTCACTAGCATGGTGCTGAGCTACATCCCATTATCACAACAGCTTCTAAACAAAACCTTTCCTCATTTCTAGCCATATCTACTCATTTGGGCCTTCAACAGACTTTTCCCTTTCTCCCTACTGGAAGGTGTGGAGGAAAAGCAGCAAGTGTGCATGTGGCAGCAAATCCAACAAAGTAAACACGATTTGCAAATGACTCGCATGTTTGGCAAAAAAAAACCCCAAGACCTGAGTCTTGGCTTTAAATTGTTTTAGAACTGGCTTTTGTATTTCAGTTTGGGAATGGAGATTGCATGTTTTAACCTCTTAATATTTACATATGGCAAGTGTGAGCACACAAAGAAAAAAACGAATTGCTAACATGAAGCACGTTGTCCTTGGTGACAAAACTAGCAAGTCTACTAAATGTAGCTAAAATTTTCAGAGCTGAAAAAAAATAAAACCTCTCTGAACTTGTCTTTCTCATTTTATAACACTCAGGCTATTTTTCCCATCATTTAAACACAGAAAGAAAATGTCTTGCTACCTTATTTAGCAGACTTAGAAAACCATGATCAATCATCAAAAATATGTATTAGACACGTTTATTCCCCTGACAAATTTATGCCAGAAAACTTACAGACTTATTATAGAACCTCTTCCCACAACTGCAACAAAAAAACTACTAAGGTTTCGTGTGCTTCAGTCTCAGTTTTAGAATTTGGGGAACATAATCTTTATCCAACACCTCAATCCTTGGAGCCAATATCTTTTCTCCTCTAGGTTCATATATTGAAAATATCATAAAGGTATTATTACCCTCTTTGACTATCTAAAAAAGTAACTGTATTAAATGGACTTTTTCATCCCTGTATGTTCTAGCAATCAGTAAAGCAGACTTGTATCTATTTTTTTCTCTCACTATTAGGAGATGGGAGAGTCCTGAGACACATTTTTAAGGATATAATTTATGACAAAAGTTTCTCTGTGGTTTTGTTTTGTGGGTTTGGTTTTTTTTCATCAGAAGTGAATCTCTGCTCATCAGGATTTGCAATAATACACTTATTGTATCTGATGTTAGGAATCCATCCTTTGTAATACTTCTTGACATAATTGCAGCTTTTGACATACTCAATCGTGGGATCCTTCTAAACCATCTTGAAAAATATGTTGGTCTTTCAGGTTCGGTTATTCAGCAGTTCAAATCTTATTATAACCATCGACTACAGTTTGTTAATATAATTTCTTCCCATTCCTCCTCTTACATTGTCATCTGGAGTCATCTGTTACAATGTCATCTGCAGTCCCACAGGGAACTCCTCCTGGTTCCATGCTTTCCTTTATCTACCTGCTGCCTTTAGGAGCTACAAAACCCTCGCTACAGAGACACGGGCTCTCTTATCACACTCCTGCTGACATTCCACGCTTTAATTTTCTATTCCTTGTGCCTATTTATTTGATCAATATTCTAATGCTTTTCCCTCCTGCTCAGCTATTTAGATGAGACTCACTTTAGGAAAAAAAAAAAATGTTTTTTAAACATTTTGGAATTATACCCCAGACAGGTGGAAGCAAAACAAGTTTTTGATTACATACCTTTTTCACAGCCAGGTGATTCATATTATTGTGCCTTTCAGTTCCACAATTGCTTTATTTATTTATAAATTTCCACATATTTGAGCATGTAAAAATGCCCAACAATACCATAAAAACTCAACTATAAGCTATAAAAAAGGCATGAAGTAAAGAAAAGGAGCACAGCAAAGCAAAAGGGAAAAAAAAACAGCAGTGAGTTGCATCCAAATTTCACCAGCTAGATTGCTATTTACGATACTGCTTCTATAGTATGGTACCAGTCAATCTGAGTTACAGTACCAGAGTCTGAACTTTAATAAATAATAGTATCACATAGTCTCTATAAAATGCAACGAGTTGCTGCTAGTTCAGAAGCACTAGGTACCTGTGGCCTCCATGGAGTTTGGTGGGCTACACCAAACACAGCTTCAAAAACCCAGCCTAGTTCTCAATAACACAAATACTTCTTTACCAGCGGTAAAAGATTATCAGGAAAAAAAATATCCTAGGGAGTAAAAAAAGAGAAGTATCCATCTCTTTTCCACTGCAAAAGCAAATGGGCAATTCGATGACTGATTCAGTAGTAAAGCCTACATGGCAACAGAAACAAGCCATCACAACCTGGCTTTAAAAATCCCAAACAAGGCTTACTCTGACCAACAGGACCTCTTCACAGTGGCTTCTGTTCACCTTTTTTCTAAGCACTGAATCCCTGACAAAGCTTGGGAAGCTCTCAGAGCTTAGAAGAGGCCTCAGACAAGTTTATCACGACAGAGATGAAATGTCTATGGTCAAGCCAAAGTGTTGTGGTATATCGTGGAAGAAACAATCACTTTGATAAGAAAACTCAGACCTCTGAGCCTTCCATTACTTTTCCATGAGAAATGGAGATCCATTCACCTCTACAAAACATGCCTTCAGTGGTGAGAGCCCAGTGCAGTGCAGAGAGGATCAAGGGTTGCTTAATTTTTCCTGGCTGTACCCAAGCATGGTAATGACATCCCTCCTCAGTCCACGAAACAGGTGCTCCTATACCCCGATGCACTGTTTAAACCCCGTTGTGTCGGAATTAGACTTTTGTCAGCTTTACTGTGTTGTTAGGAATATTCCCATATTTCACAGTTTAACGATCACATTTCATTTCTGCTGTCTTCTGCTGTGTACAAATTCAGTGGGACTCCTGGGAAGAGTGGCATAAAGAGGAAAACTTATGGATCGGGTTGGTTCTCATACGGATTTTTATAAATTGAACAGTCTAAAAGCAACATCACAAGAAGAATGAGATAAACATTGGGGTGGGACAGAAGGGAAAGGAAGAAAGAAGCTTTGGTTACTTGCAGTAGCATTTTAAAGTCAATCCTTTTCATATCACCAGATTCTCTCCCTATTTCAAATCGCTCAGCAAGTTTTGGAAGTTTATATGCAAGAGCTTTATATGTAAGATTTTCTGGACTCCATTTTTCTTACAGTACTAACATGCCTAATTTCTGTGTCTAACCATGTCGTAGTAAGGAAGGTTAAAAAAAGCAACATAGCCACACACAGTCTTCTTCAAACTGCATTTTTAATTCTTTTCTTGATGGTAGTGGTGGTACTGTCACTGAGCAACCCTAATGCAAATTAAAAAATTAATGGGTCAGGCCTGAGAACAATTATTGTAGGAAAGGTCTGGACTGTGCCTTTTCCAAATAGACTACATGGGATTGATGCAGAAATGACCCAAGTGGGCCCTACTAGCTTATTCAATAAGGGTCCACTCAAATTCCATCTGTGAACATTTGGTCAGCCCTTTTATGGCAATGAGGCTATTCCTCCAAGTTCATATTAATTTTTGTGCACATCTGTACACTCACCTAATCCCTTCCCACGTGCCACTCCAATTACAATTAAAAGAGCAAGTTAAATCTTGGACAAATGTTCATCTGCAGGGTTATGTGTTACTGAAAAAAATCTAGAGAAAAACTTTCAGGTTTTTTTTCTTTCCACATCAAGAGGAAAATAAGTCAGAATGGTAAACCTCCAAACATTGCCCTTACGGCTTCGATTTTGGCTTGGATGCAGAACAATAGGCACTGGTGTCATTGGACTGCTGGAGCTATCTTAGTTCAAGACGGCAGCAGCATTCAACTGCGTGTGAGTGTGGCAAAGCATTTCATTGTACAAATCTGGAGTTTAAGATCAACAAGTAAATTACTGTTTTCAAGCTCTTATTATGATCCCTGAATGCATACCATCAGTGTCATTATTTTAAGCAAACAGTTGCAAGGGCTTTAAATAAAAGATGCAGTTCGCAGAGCATTTCCATTTTAAGCATAGCATATTAATAGGAAGGAAGAAGAGAGAGATGACAACTAGAAATGTCAGCTGGTTTAATCATACTTAATACGAAAAGACTGCTATAACTTTAAGAATGCAGCTTAGCTGACTTTGGAGCTTAGGTTTTTATTTTTCTGCTTTATAGCATGCTTCAAAACTACTTGGACAAATACAAAACAAGAATTACAGTGCACCATAAGTTATTTTAATATCCTGTAGTGGTGTATACTTCCAATGAAATCCCAAGACTATTATTAAGGTTCTGTGTTTGTGTGAAAATGTCAAGTTGTTTCGAGTGACTACATACTCTAAATTATATATAACTGTTACTTTATAGCTAATAGGCACTAAAATTACTTTAAAACAGAAATGTAAAGTTATATTTTCATCCTTTTTGACAGATAATAAAGATTATTTATGAGATACATTTTCTCGAGTATTAAAATATATAATGTTTACAAAAACATTAAAAACACCAATACTTGATATTTAGGCAAGATCGGAGCCATCACGAAGACATTCTCCTGGATACATCCAGCGTGAAGTCAAATAGACGACCGCGCAATCATTTCGCTTGTGAAAGTCATTTGTTAAAACAGGAAAAGATAAAAAAAGTGTTGTGCCTCAAAATGAGATTGAGATGCTTCTCCTCTCCTCGCCCGTCATTAAACTGCAGGTACGAAATCCTTGCCTACATCTTTGGATGCCATGTGATATACTCCCACCCTTTATTTTAAATTGCATCCACTAAGACATGTTGCTTAATTGCTTTGTTGTCGTATCGACACCCAAGGAGGCAGCAGGGGGAAAAAAAGAACAGTTACTCCTTTTTACAAGTGCAATGGAAAGGGACACGAGCACGAGAGTAATTTCTTCCCTTGTAAACTCCAGTTAAGATGGGGAATTTATGAAAGGGAAGATTACTGTTGGCGTGATGTACACTTAAGTGTATACGCCACCGCTAACCCACCAATTATTCAAGGTCTAAAATAAAAAGGCTTCACATGCAAATTATCATTGTTTATTCCTCCCGAGCACTTAGTAAATAAAAACACATAAGCGTCGGGATCTATCTTGTTATCTGCAAAGTGTGAGGCATATCGGTCGGCATCAGCATCCCAGTTTGAAGGCAACCTTCACAGAAGGCTGCGGCGCGCTCGTTGCGGAGCGGCAGTGGGAGCTAATTGCTAACCCTCTGCTGTGATTAGGATTACCTCTTCTGCTGAGGGGCTGGGGCTAAATTTATGCTCCCTAGTTCTGCCGCTCTGCTATGCAATATTATGCCAAAGCATGAACAAAAGGAAATTACCCTGAAGCAATGGAGTGCCACAACGCATTGTCGCTATTAATCTTTTAGTAATGGCAATGCTAATTTGACATGATGCATAGTAATTTATTAATAGAAATATTTGAAGTCCTAAACTTAAAGTATTCTGTGCGAGGAAGGACGGCCCTGGAAGCGGGCAGGGGGATGCAAAGCCCTTCACCTCCAAGGCCCTGCCTCTACTTTGACCCCCATCAACACCAGAGTGAAGATGCACCCTGATGTTGGGCAAGAGGATGAGACCCAAGGGTTTGGAGGGGAAAGAAGAACGTCTTTGTATGATGAACCCACATGCAACACATGAGCTCTGTGGGGCCAAGAGCCCAGTGCTGGGCATCAGCCCCAGCACAGCCCAACACTTCTATGGTCAAGGAGAGGAAGGGGGGTTAACGACGGGTCCTTGGCAGACGCAATTGTTGTCCAGTGCTGGTCGGCAGGGGATGCTCCTGCATCAACCAGCACATTGCTTTCTGGGAGAGGGGGGCAGCCGGGGCGCAGACCCCGGGGGCTGCTGGCCCCCCGCGCAGAGCCCGCTGCCCAGCCTTGGTCTCGGCAGGAGGGCACAGCAGGCTGCTCCCGGGCATCGGCACTCCTACAAACTGTTTGGCCGTGTTTATAAAAGGGCTAATCCGTGTTCACATCGTACAGGCTTTGTTCCTTCTCCTGAGCCATCATTAACTATTAATCGAGGGTGGGTTTCTTCAAAGGTCTGCTCCATTTGTTGTTTGCTCTCGGAAAACAGGAGCCCATTTAGGATTCAGGAGAGCACTAGGAAGGCAGAGATGTTTGTAAACAGCATAATGACCATATTAATAGACTAAATGTGTTTCAAAAAAACAAAACTCCAACAACCAAAATAATAAGGAGAAAAGGAAGGTTTTCTATATCGAACCTCACCAGAGAACTGCAGAAGAACTTTGTGATTTGTTATGAGAGTGGCTCTGGAAAACCTGGGGAAGCCTTAAATTCCACCTGTCTGATTAATGTCAAGGTTACGTTCGATCTACATTGGTAGCACACATGAATTTCATGTCTCAGGATCTCAGCAGGGCTCGGTGTAACACGAGCCATTATTTATTGGCGATAATGGCCACTGGCCAAAGTAAAACCTGGTACAATACATTAATAGCATCATGCTGTCTTGGGAAAATGAGGCCATTTAATGCAGGTCACCTGCACTACATAGTGCAGGCTGCATTCAGGTGGAAGCCATCAAAACTTCTTCTTAAACTGGAAGCAGGTAGGGTTCAAACTTTGCCTGTATCAATTAAGAGGAAATATTTGCAGGTCTTCTGTGGCCTGCCATTCCCAGCACCCTCTCAGAATCATTTCACCTTGACCATACTTGCTTTCAGTTTTTCTGAGTTTGTTTTCATGTCTTGTACAAAATGGTGATCTTTGGTCCTGCTAGATGGGGCATGGGAGGTGGTTTAGTACATTTTACTGTAAGACCTTCTGGTAACGTTCTGCTTCCTTCCTTGTGAACCACAGAACTGAACGTATTTGCTCACAATTTTTCTATGCATTACGTCAGAATATTAATGTTACGACTCCACACCCAAGCCCAGAATCTTAGCCAACAGACGCAAGTCAACTGCTGGAATCTCATTTCCATTAAGAAGACACAGTTCCCAACACCATCACAAATAGAGCACCATCAAGACATCCCAACAAGGGATACACTGTGCAGCAGTATCACACATTGCACTGCATGTTCCCGCAGCCACAAATTCCCACGTACACTCTGACATATTCTGTGCCTCCTCCCCAAAGGGTGGGATGAGCATCTGTGGTTCAAACAGGACGTTGCTGTCACCACCTTGTCTGGCAATTTATTCAGTTTTTTAAGAAGCCTGAAGTGCCTGTGGATACTTTTCAACTTCAGGCACTGGAAGGCACTTCATTTATAACCTGATACCTTATTACTTGACTTTCCTAAACTCTCTTTTCCTTTTGTTGTTTCAATTTATCTTACATCACCACTCAGTTCAGGCAATGATAAAAAATAAAGGTGTTCTCTTTTGTCATGGAGAAAATGTGATTCATTCGTTGTCTTTAACAGGCCTTCAGACCACCAGACATATGTTCGATGTTTGGCAGCAATAAAAAAACCCAACAACGGCAGCTAAACAAATATATATATTTGTAAGGATTATAAATCAGCACAAGTTATTCTGGCACTACTTTATATAAGACATTAGTGGGAGTATATTTGAAATATTGTGTGCAATTCTGGTCACTATATTACAGGCAGGACATTGTGGAGATTGAAAAGGTGCAGTGGAGGGCAACCAAAATGATTCAAGATTTGGGAGATATGAATGATGAAGACAAATTAGTCGGTTTCAGGCTGTGTTACTTAAGACCTCGGTTCTGCAGGATGCTGAGGGAGAAGGGTCCTGCCTGGGCATCCCTCTGAGGATGCTCGGCACCCCAGAGAGGCACAGAGGTAGCCCCCCAGGACAACAAGCAAGAGGAGCTTCTCGCATGGCTACAGCTCAACAAGAAATAAGTGGACTCACAGCTACAAGTTGCGGGAGTAGTAAATAATTCAGGAGCATGAAAAAACTGACAGAGAGGAAATTATCCATCCATTCATGTACTGAATTTAAGATTAGAGGAGCTAAAAAACGCTGCACATAAAGTAGTGCTAAAAGCAAAATATTGCCTTTCAGTAAGGAAAAAGTATTTTTTCTAACTTTTTTCTCAGGATGAGGAAAATGAAAGGCTCCTTTTTGCACCTGCAAAAAAAAATGACTTCTGCTGCAGGAAAAAAAATAAGCTATGTACAAGAGTGGAGGGGGGATGTGAAGGCAAAAGGGTCAGCTCTGTTCATTGCAAGGAGTGTTGCTGACCTAGTGGTTATTGCTATGGTGTCCTCTGATGCAGGGACACCATGCTGGGCCTGCACGAACAAGCCAGCAAAGAAAAGTTCGCTCTCCTGTAGAGGAGAATGGTCAGAAGCAAACCCTGCTTCTCAACTAACCAAAGAAAAGACAGTAATCCCCAGAATTAGATGTACTCTATATATCTTTCCCCTTCCTTTTGTCCTGGAGCTCAGATAGATGTTCAAGCAGCAAGGAGAGCACAGTTCAATTAAAACTGAGAAGGAAGGGAAAATGCTAACACAAAAACCTCTGTATTTTCATCCAGCCAGGGTTAAACCACCACAGTTATTTACAAGAACAAAAGTTCCCACACTTCACTCTGAGTAAAGTGCATTCACTCAGGCATAAGGGTCTGAGGAAGTGACAACTTCAGGGGATGGAGTCCTACAATACTTTGATTCCACTTTTATTTTTCCCCAAAAAAATTAAGGCATTGAAAATATGCATGGCTACTTCTTCTGCCATGAGGCCTCAGTCTGGAAAAGCACTCAAGGCTCTCCTTAATTAAGCACATTTATATGCCACACAAGGCTGTTTCCGACACCTGACACACTACAAAGTATTTCAATCTCCCCTACACGGGGCAATCTCAGCATCCTACTTGTGGAGTCAGATATTGCTAAGACTAAATCAATCCTGTGACTGATGCTCAGCAGAGGCTTAGGACATTTAAATATAATATCTGACTTCTGCAGGGATAAGTATTCCACGCTTCACTCCTGTGCACTGCTCAAAATGCAGAAAACAGAGATCTTTTTCCCTGGAATCTCAGAGAAAAGGGAGGCAGGAGCCTGAGAAAAAGAAAATGACTTCAAGGAGACAGAAGGGTGACCTCGGCGCTGGTCAGTTCAGGTAATTTTCACCCTCTGGCAGGTCTGTGCCATGTCAGAGGCCAAATTACAACCCATCTGGTCAGTGAGACTTGAAGCTCGGGAGATTTTGTGAAGAACAGAAAGCTACAAGAGCTCTATATATCTGTCAAGGGCTAAATTACGTTATGGATGAGAATGGACTTCAGTTTGGGACAGTTCAGAGATCTTTAAGTGAAATTTTCCTACCTAAGCAACACCTGCTCAGCTCCAATTCTTTGGAGAAAACGAGAGCTACAATTTTGAAAGCAAACAAGTCCCATTTTTGAACTCCACTCTATTTCCTGCTATTTTTTTTCACGTAAGACAAGCAAAATCTGTCATCCCAACCATGCCCACTTTAGAATTCTGAATGTAAGACATCATTTATTCTCTTTAAGGGGTTTTTTGGGGGGGAAGATGTGTAAGGAATATTCATACCAACAGCAACAGGAGCTAATACCTTAATAAACAGCCAGAAAGCAGCACAACTCAGCCCAGAAATTCCTAAAGTATTTACTAGACCCCAGGGATGAGTGATCCCTCTAAGATAAAAATGTTTCCTTCTTAAAACCTGAACCATTCTTAGCAAGAAGCTCCATGGGATTGTTTAAGTTCTTTTTCTCTCCAAGATCTTTCATCCTATAGCTCATGTTCCTCTGCACCAGTAAGAAACACAAGGAAATAGTCCTTGATACAGCAAATGGCTACTTGAGAGACTTTCCAGCCTAGCTGCAAGCCTATTGATGAGAAGCAGGGTGCAAAACACAGCAGCTTGGTCCATCAGAGCCCCAGGAAAGGATCTGTAAGGTTGTACCCCAACTGCAAGGTTGTAAGGTTGAACCCCAGCACGTGCAGTCCTCTCTGAATTCCTGTTCTTGCTTAGAAGAAACTCTGCCCCAAACATGGCTTAAAAGCAGAGGAACTTTTTCAGGAGGGATAAAAATAGTTGCAACAAGAGTAATTTGTTTCTTTAGGTATCTCCAATATCCCTCATTGCATCATGACTAAAGACAATGCTAGGATCACATTCCTGCACTGCATCAAGCACATTAGAAAAGTATGAAGTATTCTATAGCAGTCTGAGCCAGAATGTTGCTGCAGTCTCCACCTCCACAGCCAGACACAGCATCAGCTGGGCCAGCCTTTGCCAGCCACACAGCTTCCACCAGGAAGCCCTTTTGACTTTGGTTTCTCTGTCGCAGGTCTACAGGCAAATGACTATGTATGCCATGGGTGAGACCCTGGAACAGTTTAAATAAACTTAGCACAATGTAAAAGTAAATCGGTAATCTCATGTGATATTTAAAAACTAAACAATATTTAGGTAATGCTATTTAATTCATTGTAATATGCCAAACATATTTGAAGAGTATATTTATACTGTAACTCCATTGATTTCCACAACAGGGATGAATTAGGCTTGCCTCTCTTAAGCAAATAAAATAAACATTGTACTCAATCTTTAACTTTCAAGCTAAGTATGTTCCAGCTCAAACATTCCTGTTGCCTGAGCAGCCTAATAGATTTATTCTCTGATGTCATTTTTCTCATGTCATTTTGGAATTTGATTGCAGCATATTTAAAACGTTGGTTGCAATCATAACAAAGTGCAGCATTTAAAATGCATTCAACACACATATTGTCCTTGTGGAGAATGGTTATTTGTCTCTGTCCTCCGAGGAAGAGCATGGTATGATGAGCAAAACCTGGTATAATAAAGAAGAATGATGTGTGAAAGCCCCACAGAAAGAATGGCTCTTTATTTCTTAAATTAAATATGTTTGGGTGTGTTAAATATCTTATCTGATACAGTTCGAACAAAACTGTTTGACAAATAAAGCCGTGCTTGCTATTCCATCCAACAAACTGTACAAATACAGAAAAACCTTCACATATGAATAATTGATAAAGGATTAAAACTGTTAAAAGCATATATTTTCCATGCACCGAGGGTACTTGCCTAATAGCTTTCCACTGTGATAAGCAAAGTACATCTCCCGCTTCATAATTTCAGGATAGTTTGCAAATATTAAGTTAAGATGCTTTACTGTTTGCTCTTCTTCGCAATAGGGCAACCGTCACGACAAGATGTGGGTCCATTCTGCTAGGAGTGAAAACTGAGAGAGAAATAAGCCACGGCTTTGGGAAGGGTGACAAAGCTGGAAAGGGAAACCACCCATGGAGGGGCAGACACAGCAGGGACATCAAGACCTGGCAAACAAGCTGCTCAGGCACCTCAGCTTGAGCATGGGTCTGTGATAAAGCAACAAAGTTGTGTGTTTTGTCCTAAAGCATTCCTAGGACGCTATTGTGCCTTGGACGATATTGTCCAATTCAATGAGAAAGAAAATAAGTTTGTGGAGAAGAGCTGCGATTAAGGCAGCGTGGTCAGCAATTATCGTGGTGTAAAATAATGACACATAAAGCCCAAGGAAATGAAAACTCCTGAGCAATCTCAGGTCAGCACTGCTGAGAGAAATTCTGCTTCCCCTAATCGAGTAACAGCTAACCTGACTGCATTCATGGGATTTAGACACTGTAATTGTTTTCCACCTTATTCTAAACCAGCTAAAAAAACCTAGTTCTTTGTTTTTCGGGGGTATAAATGCTGATAGTCTCCTCTCCTGGTGTCTGCTGGTTTCCCAGTGCCACCAACGGCAATCCTACAGAGGGTATTGCTGCCACAGCTTTGTGTGAGCACAACGCTTCTGTCTGAAGCCAGGCAGCGTGTATCATGTAACGTGCCTTATTGTATCTCCACTTCCTTGTTTAAATCATACATAGGAACCACTCTGCCCACCTCACAGTCTGCTGGATTTATCATGCTATATCCAAGACCACTCTCCTCGTAGTGCACCATGGTTTTATTCTTTGGATGCCAAAACAGAAGCGTTTGCATTCATCTCATAAGGCAAAAAATAGTTCTTTTCCCATAATCATATTTGGACACTGTCTTAGAACAGCAGTTTGGTCCCCAAAATAAACTCCTAGAGTGCTTGCTATTATCAGCAAGACATTCCTCTGAATTTTACATTGAGAGCTAGCAATAAAGAAGGGTTGCAACACTAATGTTATCTTTTTGAGTAGGTGCCGACAGTAAGTGTGAATTTGGGTGATTTGACAATGAGAGGAGACCCAGAGGTCACAAATGGACAGTGATTTCACTGAGCAGTCCTTCAGCTGTCACACTGCTTAAGCAACTCGTGGGCTCACCATCACTGCAGCCCGTGCCTAGGATACTGCTTTATCTAGAGATCACTGAGCATCCAGAGAGAGCAAAGACGGTAACAGTAGATTTGTTTCAAGAGCCAAGAGAAACTAAAATTTTTTCCTCAACTGCCACCAGTTTCAGTTTCACCACCAGAGCTGTGATGAACTGGAAATGAACAGGGTGTTTTGAAAAGAGAGAAGAAGGCAGAAACTTACACGGCTCATTCATACAGCTTACATGTTAAGGAAAAAATTGCCTTGATTTGAAACGCCCAGAGACAACACTTTGTGAGCCAGTGGTTTAGTTTCTCTTTACAAAGTCTATAAAAATGAGTTCATGAAAACGTTCATGGATTTTTGGCAATTCTGCAAAGCGTTTGGAGTCAGCTTGTTGCTTTGTTAAATCCCTCCTTCTTCTCACCCACAGCACGGGAGATTCCACCACCTCAGCCAGGACACGTGCAAGAGCTCCGAGGCCCCTCATCTGCTGGAAGCATCTCTAGATTTCAGGCACAGATTAAGTGTGCAGTGTCCCTTTAAAAATCCCAACTTGCCTTCCTTGCAAAAAAAGGAAAAGTAACACAAGAGCCTTCAACTATGAATCTGTTTGTTGTGCACAAGTCATTCCAACACTCCTAAAAGAGAGTTAATTTTTTTAGCATCCTTTGCTTTCAAAGCAACCAACTAACTGCAGAAAAGTGGGCCCTCCCCAAGGGACTGCCTCCTCCCTGTGAAGCACATCGCCTGCAGCTAACATGCAAGTAGGACAGAAGCAGAACTTGAAAATACTCAACCTTTACAGACGACCCCATGAAAGACAAAGAAAACTGGCTATTTGGCATTCAAAAACGGGCTCCTCATAACCGCCTGCTACAGCACCAAGACTGGAAGGGCTCTCCTGCAACTGTTCCTTAGTGGCGACAGCACATAATTTGTAAATAGGACTATAAAGATATCTGCAATGATATTAATATGTACACATCCAAATGGAATGACCTTAAGCGCTGTATATTTCAAATGCCACGGAAAAGTGAGATGCTTTAACACCTTACAGTGTGATGTTTTCTACTGGGCTTCCTGTTAACTGCTCAGGCAAATAGAGAGGAGGCAGAGTTTGGTGAGGCTGTGTTTGCCTGACTCCAATACAACTGCTCATCTCCTCCTCAACCTTCCATTGCATAACTGCTTGCTATGATAACTGCTTTTAAGAGGACAGGAAAGAAGAGAAAAGGGAGGAAAAGACGGAAATCCCCACTACAAAATATATGCAGAATTTGTTTTCCAATGAAGGTCTAATAGGGTTACCTCTTAAGTCTGGATATGTAAAAAATTGCCCTTTTCACAGCTGATAAAATACAAATTAATCCTTAGAGGATTTAATATGTGCCTATTTATTACTTTCAAGTAGGAAAGTACTGCTGCAATTAATATAGCCTACGCTAAGGTATGCTCTGGTCTGTAGCATTGTCTTTGAAACAAGAAATACACGCAGGCTTTTATATACAGATGCGCAGAGTAGCCTCCACACACAAAATGAGTATAATTCTCCTTAGAATCTGAAAGAGTAGGTGTGGTGCCATGCCTGTTCAAAAGGCTGAGCATTCCATGTGTCTCTGTTGTTCCACTGCTGCTGCCAGAGCCAACGCAAACTCCAAAGCTTTACATTCAGGTGTCTTATGGGTATGAGTTCATGTTATTTGTTTGTAACTGTAACTTAGCTTTATACTGAGAAATGCAAACCTTTTAAAAATGAAAGAAACGTTTTCCTCTCTCTGCACAGACTGATGTTTATTTAACCCCCAACGTTTCTTTTTATTTTCTTTTTTTTGGCACTGTTTAATTGCCTTCCTGACGTTTCCAAAATTAACTCTTGGAATGCCTTTTCAAGTTCCCAGTCGCACTCTTGTGCCTGTCTCAGTCAGCAAAGACTTGTCATTTTAGAAATTTCTGACTCTATTTGCAGAAAAAGAATATTCTTTTACATGCCTACCCCTATGTACATACGTTTCTTTTTTTCCATCTGTTTAGCATATATTGGCCAGCTGACAAGTTTCTAGCACTTGGCACACCTTAAATATCTGCTGACTTTGAAGTTAAACCAAAAGCGATAGAGATCCTAATATTTTATGAAAACAATATTCAAAAATTGCTATTGCTCGTGAAGATATGTATGTGTGTGTGTTAAATGAGTAGATATATACCTGAATGTATACATCTATGCATTCAAATAATGGCAACCATAACCTTCAGGTTATTCATTTATCTGCCATGGCATCAAAAATTTTGTGGTGGAAAGGGAGAAATGAAAATTATTCCATTTTTATCCTTCAGTAATGAGTCCTTCAAATTACCATAAGCCTTGTTCTTTAAGTTCAGGGTAATGAGTCAGATTTTATTCATATTTTTTGAAGGGTGGAATATCTGTTTGATAGTCTCCCTTTGTTTATTCATCTCCAAAGTCTATATCACTTCCCGTGTGGTCACCCGTTTATTTACAGTCTCTCCAGTAGTATTTATTTAGGGTAAAGGACCACCTCGGTGGGAGTGGAGGAGAGCAGCACTTCTGCATTACTCTGCCTCTTCTGTCCCATCTCAGCCCATGGAGCTCTTTTGACAGACAGCATGAAAAAAAATCTGCATAAGGAAAAGTAACTGACAGCTGGGGTCAGACTCTCTCTGTTTAATGACACTGCCAGTTACACATTTTGAATTGTTTAAATATGAGTCTACAGCTTCAACGATCATCATCTCACTGGTTCCACTTTTCATACCCAACAGCCAGGAAAGTGACACGTAATTACACACTTACTGATGGTATCGCCGGGGCCGATAATTAAAACTGCCACGGGAGGATTGCTATTGCTAGTCTACAGCTGGGATGTTGTCAAGAGGTAGAAACTCCAGCAGCTTTTAACGCTATCTTCTTACAGGTGGACCGTGGGCGCCGGCGGTGAAGTAATAGAAAGGCCTCAGCACATCATTCACAATGTCTCGCACAAATGAAGAAAATCTATTAACAATCCAGTAAGTGAAATACAAACACGCTGACCCGAGGGTTAAACTGCCTGGGTGGACGCACCACTCGCTGCTGCTCACCATTGTTCTTTTTTTTTCCCCCTTTTGGATGTGTTTACAGAAAAAAAAACAACCAGAAAGCCTGGCTAGGAATGTTTTGCCATCTTTGGTAGCACAAAGGGCTGCTGGCGGGCAGCGCTCCTCACCAACAGGCCCTGTTTACTTCCCATGAGCTCGTTGCCTCCTGGTGACCAACTAAAAACTCAGGGACAAGCAACAAGAGAGCTGCCAAGTGTAAACATCAGAGCAAACACGGAAAAATCTCATCTTGTTAAAGAAAAGCTACCTCTCCAGGCAGCGTGCTGGAGATTTACATCCCGTCTCAGCAAAGACCGGGCAGAAGAATGCCCAGGCAGCAACGTAAAGCTGGCAAAGTGCAAATCAAAATGTGGTACCCAAAACATGAGCCAGGTTTGTTGCTGGTTTGATGCTTGACTGCTGGTAAACCACCTCTGACTTTCCTCTTTTCCCTCTCTGGTGAAACAGAGATTAAAATACGACCAGATTACAGGGAACTAGTGTCTGGGTGGTACTTGGTAGTTGCTTTCTTTCAGGTTTACACAATGCGCTCACCATGTTTATCTGAAGCAAGGGAGGAACGTGAAGCCAGGTAGCTCCTTGACCTTGTGCTGAGTGCTGCTACCAGCACCAAAACCCACTGGCAGTTTTCTCCTGTCAGTCCCATCACGTGCAGCTGTGGGCAGCCAGGATTTGCTGTGACCTCGGCTCTGAGCCATACTGGATTGAGACAAGGTGTGTTTTGGCAGCTCCACGTCTGCAGGTTTTCTCCCCAGCTGCTGAACTCAGCCATCTCAAGGGCCTCAGCTGGGCTGTGGCCAAGGCAGTCACAGCTCCAGGCTTCCCACCAAGCCTCCTCTTTGCCCTCAGAGGAGATGTATATTATCAAATCCCAGCCACAGGCAGCTCCTTCATGCTCTTACAGCCACAAGAACTCCCCTGGCATATGCTGCACGTGCTCCCTCATCCTGCTGGTGGCCAGTGTCCCCTTTCTGACTGCCTGCACAAAATGTCCATGAAATGCTGGAAGCTGTAACAGGGACATGCATCTCCACACAGCTTCAGCATACCTCTCCCAACTTGGCCTTGGTAAATTTACAGACACACGGAAAGCCTAGAAGAGGGAAGCAGCGAGTCAAAAGGATGAATACTCAAAAGTCAGAGGTGTCAGGTTGATAAGAAATTGCTTCTCCCGAGTCCAAAATGCATAACTTTCAGCTGTTACTTAAAACATACAATTAGAATGAGCCAACCAACCCCTTCCCTTGCATTTAAGCAGCTCTTTGGAATATTAGGCCAATAAATATTGGTTCTGAGTTTCAATTTCTTCTTTAATGACCAGTAAATGACTGTTAAAGTATAAAATCATTTGAAGGAATAACTATTACCTTCCTTCACTGAAAGCTCATATCTGAGACAAACTCATATATAATTATCAATAATACCTATTAAAGATTTTTCAATTACATGAACAAGGCAATACCCTAAAACAACCAGACAAGCAATGGTCAGATCACATGGACTGCAGGATGCTGATATGTTCACTTACAATGTTTCTTCTTTCCTAGAAATTTAGCATCTGAAATTCTGTCCTGTTGAGGTGGGTGGATGATCAACCATCATTTCATTCTGCAGCATCTTCACTAACTTCACAGAAGCAAGTTGCAGTTTCCTGATACAAAAGACCTCATTTTTTTTTTGTTTTAAACTCACTCAATTGACTTAAAACATTTCTCTCCAACCCTTTGAAAACCAGCCTGTGTTGGCTACATATAAACTTTATTCTGCAGAGTAAAAGAGGCAGATTTTCCCCTCTCCAAGGACAGTGAGATGCCTGGATGCTTTCACACACAGAGGTAGCATGTAAACCTATGCAATGCTGGAATAGAGAAAGTGAATGTGGATGCTGGACAAATCCAGGTATCACAGAAACTCACACAGCCCCATCAAGTGCTTCAGCATCCTCACCTGGTCCATATAACAGACCTATAAATCAGACCTAAAAGCCATTGCAAAACCACCATTAACTTTTAAAGGAGCAGGGTTTGATCTACATCAATACCAGGCTGCTTGAACTGCATACAGAAAAACATCATCAGCTGGCATCTTTCCTTTCCAGAAAAGCCAGAGAATACAGAGATGGTTGCTCTGTCTGGCACCTTTCTCTCTCCTGGAAGGGGTAAAATTGAGCACCATCACCCCTCCTCTTCACAGCACCACATCTGAGAAAGAACAATGAGAAAACAGTTCAGATCAAGTTTTCCTAGTCTCAAGTACACCTAATTCCCACTAGAGTGGAGCATGATGTGCCAAGCCACTTTTTGTAAGGCAGTGCTACGTGGCACCTGAACCTGGAGAGTGGGCACCATGCAGATATGTCCAGGGACAGGAGGGGCATTGCTGCCTGTGCAGCTGCAACAAAGCCTGGAAAGAGCCTAAGTCACTGCAGCAGGAAAAGAGAGAGAGAGGGAGGAAAAGGGAAGTGGAAGAGAAATGTTCTGCGTAGAGTCCATGATAACTAATGATAAACTATACAGGGTTCAACAAGCTTGAAAAATACTGGCAGGATATTCAATTGGAAGTTTTAAGGCAGTGCAAGCAAAACTCTTTCAAACAGTATTTTACTGTATTCTTGACCAGTGAAATCTGAAAACTGATAGAATTTTTGGAAACAGAAAGCAAAATTACTGAAAATCTTGGAGAAATGAGAAAGATGTAGAAAGGAAACTGCATGCCAGAGAGAGCTGCTTACTCCAATCATAGATGAGAACAAATTATGGATCAGATTAATCTCTGAACCCACGCAGGGTCAGCAGAATAAGTGAGGACAAGCAGTTTATTTAACTGTCTGGTTTTGGAGAATGTTAAATCAGAGTAAAATCACCCAAGAACTGTCTCTGGCAGCTGCTCTGACCCCTCCAAGTGTGGCAGGATGCTCTAGCAGCAGCAAGAAGAGTGCTCCACATCATTCACAGAGCTCCTGTGGCACCACGCACAGCACCACACCTAATCCACAATGGCTGGAGAAAGGAATCTACTCTATATGTACACACATCTAATGCAAAGGCCAGGACTTCACCAGGTGCAAATGGACCCCCTGCTGCTGGATAGTGCTTCCTTGGAGCAGTGCCAGCCTGTAGGTCATAATGATCCCTGTTTAAATGTAACATATATTTTATTCTTGAGTCCTCAACCACACAAACCCAATAAACTTTTCCATAGTTTCTGTGCTGTGTGCCTCTCACACAGAAAAGCCAGTTTTTCTTCCATTTGGATTTTTTTAGGCAAAATCCTAACTTTTTAGCAGCTGAAAGTACCAGGATGGATCATATAGCAGGAACAGAACTGGATGAACTTCCACCCATGCCTCTGCCAACACATCTTCATCTCAACTGGCAATGTCCAGTGCTCCACCCCAGCCTTGGAGTGATGCTGAGCAGAATTGGCAGTCATGCCCACCTCCGCTGCAGTTTTCATATAGAAAGGAACAGAAACTAAAATCAAGTTCCCCAATCCAATTTCCACTTGTGAATTGAGCCTCAGCTTGTACCCAGCTCTGAGAGGTGAAAGGCTAATGCAGTGCCCCAGCATGCCACCCAGGCTCTGCCATCACCTGCTGCTGATGCTTTGCATTGGGAGCTGAGAGTGGGCTCAGGCTGCCTGGGGCAGAGATTCACGGCCAAGAGGAGATGGCATGCCAGCCTGACAGGGAACACAGCACCGTGCAGGCAGCTCAGTGCAGCTGTTGGGCAATACTAACAATGCTCACACCCCAGTACACGGCAAACCACAGCTTTCAGGGCACCCAACAACTTTGCAGAAAATCTGCCCCAGCAGAATTCACACGCACAGGACTCACATCTGAGTTTTGCAGCTGCAAACACACACCCTAACCCTGCCACTGGCAACTCGGTTATACTAATGCAACCCCTCACATACCTACCTAAACATGTTGATCTTGATGCAAGTGGAAGGCTGCTTAATGGGTGTCTCAAGGATTAGCAACCACCTGCACATTTATGAAGGTTTGTTTCTGAGCCCATGCAAGTCAAACCTGAGTGCTTAAAACTCAGCATATTTTCTGCTTTCTTAATATAACAGTTATTCTCCAGCTTGTCCACAGAGCTCAGTGGATGAGCAATAATAAACACATGCTCACCCTTCAGTCCATAACTATAAGCTTCTTTCCAATCCCTGGCTTAGAAGTGTACCTCAAAAAGAGCAGGTAATTTTGCTTTACTGTCATCTGTATCATAGCCACAACGTGCCAAACATTGCAGAGGTATGAGAGGATATTTTATTAGCTGATAAGCTGGACTACTATTCACTGAGGAAGAAGATTATCAAACAAATTACATTGAGAACCAATAAGAGGGGAAAGGTTAATGATTTCTGTAACCCACCAAATTCACCCGCCCTTGTAGTTTACTAAGAAAATGAGGGTTTCTTCACGCAGAGCTTATGGGAACACTTTACCCATATTTCAACCTTGCTTTCCTCAGAGCTCTTTGACACCACTGCTTTTCCTGATTGAGAATTTACATTAAGGACAATTATAAAACAAAAAATATACCACCGTTCAGGAAAATATACAACTTCTTATCAGAGGGATGGGGATGCTCTTCTTGCCAGTCTACAGACATGGAGATTAAATTTCAGAGAGAGATTTATTTTGTGCTATTGTCCTGTTATTCACCAGAGGATTGTGCGATGCAAGTAATCTGATCAGAATAATGCATAGGGACATATTTCAGAAAACCAATAATTGTGGTAACGTTGAGCTCTGCAAGGTGCCAAAATAAAGTCCAAAAATCACTCTCACTCTTTTCCACAATTCCTTAATCATGGGCATCATAATGTGCTGCTCTGTTGTCCATTAAAGCCACAAGCTTGAAGTAATCAATGCTGGACATTTGGAGATTTATTGTAATTTTAGATCTACAGCACTTTTGCAGGCTGAAAAGCAAAATTATATTTTATAGGTGTGCCATATCTTACATTTTACAGCTTTTACTTCTTTAAGCTGCCTTGGTGCGGGCTTTTGTTGTTGGCTTGAGTTGTGGGGGTTTTTTTTCCCTTCCAACCTGAGTGCTGCAGGCTTTTTTATGATGTTAGGAAGCAGTTAAGGCAAACAACAGAAAAAATTACTAAAACTGACTGTATTTAAATTTTGTTTACTTCCTTAACCTTTTGACTTACCTATACAAAAAGTAATCTTTCATAAACAAGTCCCAAACAAAATCATTGCCTATTTTACTTTCCTTAAACCCTTGTGGAATAAGCAGAAATTGTAACAAGATCCTTTTGACCGTTTTTTATTCCGCTCATATTTGCAATGATTTTATAACTGATGCTTGGTTTGCCTCTCAACATTATCACAATCAGTGCATCCTGGGATTAAAAACCATTTAGGGCCCAACTCTTAAAGAAACTCCCCACACAGCAGTATAATGAACACTGCTCCTTTTTATTGTTGCTAGGTTTATTGGTATGCCAACGATGCTGCAAAGCTCAATTCTCACTCTAAAAACAAAGGAGAGACCCACTTCCCAGCATGGCTCTGGTTCAGAGACAGCACAAAAGGTTTCAGAAAAGGTAACCCTGAGCCTCCTGTATTGCAAATCTGCCATTAAAGCGGGGCTGGGTAGAAAGTTTCATGCTTCAAGACAAACATTCATGAGTTTTCTTTCATTTTAAAGCACGTGTTCACACCTATCATCAGAAGATGAAGTCACCATTCCCTAATAAGTATTGTTTGTGGAGCAATTAAGAAGCACCCTTAGGAATCCTCTCTTATGCTGTAGGAACTCTCCCTCATGGCTAAATCCAGTGCAACCTGTGCCTCTGCTCCGGCCCAGATGCTGCAGATGTTGCCAGATGTGGTACTTTGACTCACCACTGAGAAAACATCCAAGCTCGGGACATTGCTTCCCTATGTCCTAAACTTTAAGCTCATTATAAAAACTGCTAAAAGCTATTCTGAATGATGATGGATTCACCGAGTGCTTGCACAGAACGTGCTCAGACGTTCCTGTGGAGTCCAAAGAGGGGCTCACACGAGCATTTTATGCTCTCATACTTGTGGTTATGGGCAGGCCAAGGCTAGCTCGTCACAAAGTGTGGCAAAGATTGATCCAAGATTTTAGCTAATATTGTGTAAACATGCAGCCCCTTACTTCTAACAGCACCTTTCAGCCAAGCGGAGCTCAAACCCATACGAATGAGGGTTCATCACCGACCAGTGAAATATTAGAATTCATGTGAAATATAGCAGTGCTGGCACAGAAAATAAATTTGTGAGTCCTTGTTAGGAACCAGAGTGCAGAAAATATATTTGATTAATGTATTTTAGAGGGGTGAATTATAGCTCAGCCGCGTTGAAATGTGACCAGACACTTTGAAACCGTTGCTGGATCCTGTTAGAGAGCACAAATGGTCACGTTTTACATTTCATGGGAAAGGCAGGCACTCCAAAACCAGCAAAGTAACTGAGAAAATATGTTACCCACTGAACAACAAATGCCATTCCCTAAAGCAACCCTTGTTTCTGTGGAAGACCCCACTTCTATAACCCACCTGGCAAAAGCGTCATTTAGTTTTCAGGGAGGAAAAAAGATCTCAGCTCAAGAAACAGGACTCCCAAGCCAAGAGGAACAAGAGGAGAAACTCTGTAATTGGAGAACCTATAAAGAAAAATTCCTGAGTAATGGTCCCTGCCAGCACGAAAATGTGAATGCTGTGTCACAAAACAAGAATATCAGAGAGAGTGGATCAGACTGCCAACAAATAGTCACACAAAAGCGTCCAAAAAACAAAGCCATGAGGTCTTTGTACTCTCAGGGCAACCTGCAGGCTCTGATCTCACACTGTTTCAGGGAAAGGGAACATGGCCATTGATTTCAATGAGTGCAGGATCAAGACCATAATGCTTATAGCAACCATACACATGAGCGTAAACCTATTTGTAACAGAACCTAAGGGCACATTTCATGTATGGTTGAGAGGAAAACCCACTCACAATGGAGGGCAGGAGTGTTCATGTAGAATTTATACTACAAAAGAAAAAGGAAAAACTTTCCTCTATGCCTCTATGTGAATTCATCAATTTAACTTACACTTAAATGGAAAATCGCTATACAGAGACCATAAAAACGTATTATGTTATCAATTGAATGGTTTACACTGCTGGCAAGCTCAGGGAAAACATACCTTTTCACTACCACCAGCCTGAGTGAACTGCATTATGAAGGATCCCATATATATCTTTAACTTTTGTACACGGCAATTCTTTTCGCATGTGCTCTCCTTACCTTAAATCAAGTGCGTGATGAGAAGACGGATGAGCATGGGTAGAGAAAGGAAGGAGATGTAAAGAAAAAGAAAAGCCGAGAAGGAAAATAAACAGAAAATAAAGTTAGAGGTGAAGAAGAGACAGAAATGGAAAATGGAACAAGAAAAGGGCAAGGTGCTTCTCAGGAGTTCAGGATAACAAATGCATCTCAATAAAGGCAAGTTGCTCTAAAAGGAAAACAATTCACACATCTTTCCTTCCTCACCTATATTCTAGTTCTACGGTGCCAGGAGGCAGAAAGGCAAGAAGAGTCCTAAAAACAGGGCAAAGAAGACATAGTGCTGAGCCGTACCTCGCCTTAGTCAAATGGTTTCTGCAATTAACTCTGTGTTGATTAGTGCTAAGAGACAGTATTTTGTGCCTATCTCCACTCTGGGGCTGCCACAGACAAAGGACGCTGAGGATCTCTTCTCTGGACCAGAGCAGAGTAAATCAGTAAAGGCTGCATGAAGGGGCATTCTGGGGTCCTCTTGCTCTGCTTCTGGAGTGAAGCAAACACAGAAGAGGCTGCCATGAGGTGTGGCCATGCACCCCTCTGAGGCCAACACACACACAGCTCCGGCTGCATCACCAAACTGCGGCTCCAACAGCAGCTCTTTCGCTCCCAGAACTGCAGATATATACGTGTATAAAACATTTTATGTATACATATATATCTTTATATATGTAGGAAACAGGGTGTGAACACTGATGTTTCTCACACTGGGGTGGGTTGTTTTGGAAGGCATTCTGACACATCCCAAAGCACAGCGGTGGCTCACGCTGACAAGTCCTGCACATTGCTTCAGTCTGAGCCATTCCTTTGTCCCACCTCAGTTGGTGAGGGCTGGCAGAAACATTATTCAGATGCCACACTAACCCAGAATCCTACGAAACCTCCTCATAATTAGCAGAAGTGACAGTGATAGGCAGTACCCCAATGAGATTCTTGTGAAGGGCCCTTGGCACGAAGCAGTTTCTTCAGCCCTGTCCTCTCCCCCCATGAGTCAGACAGGTCCAGCCTCTCCAACATGCCACATTTCAGTCTGATCTAAAAATTTTTATAGCACGAAAGTGCAAAGGGAGTAATGAAACTCTCACCCTCAATGCTGCACTCCCAGGCAGAGAGGGCAGGCATGGGGTTGCTGAGAAGGGCAGGGAGCTGCTTAGGTGGTTTTCTCCAACTGACCATCCCCTGTGGTCTCCCTCCCTCTCTCATTACCGTGTAAAACTCCACTAATGCAAAGAACAAACATTCCTCCCGACCTAGGCACAGGAAAAAATTCAATGCAGGAGGATTTGGAAAGAGTTGTTATTTTTGGTTTAAATCCTTTGTGGAAAGTTTGATGGCCTTTACTCATGAGCAATCCAAAAAACATTCATTTTTATTTCTCTCTTTCCTTCCCCCACAGTGATTATTGAACAACTCTATCACAGGGATTACTGATGTTTATCAGGACCACACAGTCACATTAGGTAGAAGTTTCTCTAGGAACTCTCCTAAAGCATATAAATTAATGATGGAGATTGTTCTGGACTGCTGACTGCAGCGTTGGTTACTTCATGTTAAGAAAACAGCATTGTGCAGATCCCAGGGGCTCGGAGAATGATGACAGGAATGATCAAAGGAGGGCTGGAAATCTATTTATTAGTGAAATATAAAGAGATTGGTAGGTAACAATTATACCTTAGAAGGAAGCCCATAAGAGAAGATGTGAGGCAATATAAAAAATACTGATCAGCACAGATGAGCCAGATCAAGAGCTTCTGACTCAAAGCACACAATCAATTAAATGCTCGCAAATTCAAAGCAGTTGAAATTTTGTGTTGCCCAAAAGTGAAGCTCAGACAAAATGAGCATCGCAGCAGTATCCAAGCACGGGTGTTTATGTATCAGAAAGGAGCAGAACCGCTAATTACCAACTCTGGACGGGGTGTTACACATCAATCTTCTGGCTGTAAACCCACAGCCAACATTGTAACCAGAATAAGATTTAAAGAGAAGATAACTCCCCAAATCCATTAGTTCATGTGTCACTGGCGGTCAGGGTAGGACAGAGAGCACTGGGCCAGGTGAGCAAGGACAGGCA
Organism: Colius striatus; assembly: GCF_028858725.1. Lineage (NCBI taxonomy): Eukaryota > Metazoa > Chordata > Aves > Coliiformes > Coliidae > Colius > Colius striatus. The sequence continues at coordinate 37,534,052 of NC_084766.1, forward strand.
CAGAGGGTCCCTGATGAAGTGTCTCACAGACACATTTACTGTGCAATCGCACCTCCGCATTTTATGCAACTCCTGCTGCCCAACAACAACGTGTCAAAGCCTCATTGGGAAAAAAAAGAAGCATTAATTGTGATGGAAGGCTGAGCTTATAATTATGACCTACCTGATCTTGTTGACCACAGAAACCGTTCTGGTGGTAAAACTGAGCCAGTAGCATTGGAAACCAGTGAGCGTCGGGTTTTATTCAACTCAAGTCGTCTCAAGAAGAGACACATAAAAATGTTGTTAAAATAAACTTTGGTAGACAGAGACCTGGTGTAAACCAAGTGTAAACTCTGAGTGGATTTTTACTACGGACCTATAAACCTCTGAAAATAAAAGTTTGTGGTGGAAATGGAGAGAGACATCCATCATGGGAACTCTGGGTGCTCCCATGGTTTGCAGGTACTGACTCCCCCCTGCAAACCTCATCTTTTTTTTACCAAAGCTGTGCCTGTAAATGACACTCCTGAAACTCCACTGCTGCCTCCTCTATCACAGAATTATCTCAGTGCTGGCACCCTTCCAGCCTGAGGCCACAGCCAGCAAGGCAATCTCTCCACTTCCCACCATCCCTGAGGAAAACCTCACGGAAAAGTCTCAGCTTTTGTTAGTTGTAGTACATCAGGATCCCAAAACTGCTACTAATTGTAGCATTTGCAATTATTTGAATTATTTTCAATGATTTCTAGCTTTTAATTTTTATAATGAACCTTCTGTTGACCATGGGGGAAATTTAATCCCAAACATGCCCAAGTGTCAGAACTGCCATTACACTTTTAAGAAGTCATAAACTTTACTCACTGAAAATTAGAAATGAATATTTATTGTCAGATTTCCATCAGAGATTGAAACCTTTTATTTAACTCTGGCTGGAAGGGTAAATTATTCATATGTTTACATTTGAATGCTGCTGTACTCTAATGACTCCATTTTCTGCCATATCTTAGGGGTAAGATAATGAAAAGTTTCATCAGAGCAATAAACAAATATCTAGCTACAACTTTTTGTGGCAGTGGAAGAGACTCACTGACACAGGCACTTCAAGCAGCCTCACACTCCTGCAGAAGTCAGTAGGGTGAAGTGAGGCTCTCTGGCCATAGACCTGTGCTTGGTCACGATGCTGACCTCCATGGAAAACACAGTAGCATACCCATTGCTTGCTCTGTAGCATCAGGATGACCAGATGGTTGCTAAAAAGTATGGGTTGTTTTCCCCAACTATCCAATTGCAAGTGTGTTTAAAATCTTGGCCAGCAAAGGGACTGGGGAGTTGTGAAGGCAAGAGGCACACACTGAGTTTGATTATTTGGAGAGGAGATGAAGAGTTTGAGAGGATAAAGCAGTGAAGTTTGGAAATTTTTAGCACTGGGTTGAGGTTTTTAAATTTTACTTAAGAAATAACAGAAAATATGTATGTAATACTATTCCTCTGTCTCTACCTTTTTGATTCTCAGTTGTTTGTGAGGAAAGACAGGAGCTTTCACTCTGAGAATCACATACTCAAATATAACATCACAGCAGCCAGCAGAGAAGGATTAAAAAGACAGCAACAAACCTCAGGGAAGGCTAGAGGTCACCACATCCCTTGTGCCAACCCTGGGAAGTGCTGCCTATTCCATCCCCACCCTGCAGCACCCAATGCCAACACAGCCCAGAGAGGAAGAGTTGGTCTGGGCTGGCACATGGGTAATATTTTCTGTCTTAACCAAGACTTTTCTGAACCTCAGCCCTTGCATTAGGTGGATTTTTCACCTCTCCAGGGTTTTTTGTGGGATATCCTGTTCATGCTTCCAGAGCCTGGTATATAGGCAAACCAGAATTTATTGTATTCAAACAAAAAACAAAACACACACACACGGAGAAAAATGAGTTTTAAACTGCTGAGACAATCTTTTCTGTCTCATAAAGAACGAAAAAGAGGCAAAAGCCTAATTTTCCCACCGTCACAACCTCAGTTCCAGCCCTCACCTGTGTCACTTCTGTTAGGCACAGTCCAAAGCACTGCAGCTGCCCTTGTATTTTCTGCCAGTATAATTTTTTAAATACACAAGTATTACACTCCAGGGCATGTTTTCCTGGGCCAACAATACATGCCTCACTTTTATTGTGAGGCACAAGCCCTTCAGTTTCATGTCTTTTGACCTCCCAAGAAATGTATTAATGACCCTATAAAGCTCTCTCTGGCACGTATTCATATTAATACAATATACTTCTTTGTTTATATATTACATAGTAAAAGGGGGGAGGGGAGAAAAGAAGGGGAAAAAAAAAAGACAGTTGTTTCAATATCCTTCCTCAACAAAAAATAGTTCACAGGGAAAAAACCCAACAATTGTCTAAAGAAGGACAGCTGACATTATTTAAACTGTATTTTGGCCTGGATTGTTTTTATTCCTGCTTATTTCTCCATTACCTTCAGTTATGACTCTACTCCATCCAATAACAAAACCCAGCTGCTGCATTCCACAGCGAGCTGCCTCTTGCCCACCGAAGGTGCAAACTCCTTCCACAGGCAGCATCTCAAGGCAGGCTTGGAGAAGGGGACAGGGGAGTATATTAAATAAAAACCTCTCCCTCCTTCCACCTCAGTCACACTCCTGGTGCAGCATTCGACAAGTTGCTCCCAACCTGAAGACAGTGAATGGCAAAGCTCTACAGGCTGAGGGTGAAGGAAACATCAGAGCTGAGGTCATGTGTTGCTCCCCTTACAAGTACATGTTTTGTGACTTAAAAAATAACCAAATTACAAAATGGACAGGAGTTCTGGGACTGTTCTACCGCCATTTCTTCTCAGCATTTTTATTCTAAAGCAATTGAAATGAATTTACTGGAGGCTTAGTTCAATACTTGAGCTACTCCTTGATCCCGGTGAGCATGCTGAGACCAAGTTTTGCCCCCTTTACACACATAAGGACACAATGCTAGTCATAAACAGTTTGCAAAACTTCACCATAGCAGCTATATAGCAGAGTATAGGATATCTACAGACGTCTTCTAGTGCTCCAGTTTTGCTCTTTGATAGAGTGGCTGTATTAAAAACCCTATCAAAAACTCGTATCTAGCATTGCCATTCCATTATCAGTCTCTCATTTGCACAGTAGACAAATATATATCATCACCTCTTACAGATGGCGAAACAGGCTCAGCTAGGAAATAACATGCTGTCACTTCTAGCTGATACAGACAGAATATAACTAACCTCTTAACTAAACCAAATACTTGATAAACTCAAACATAAAGCTCCAAATGAGTACAGCAAAGGATGTTCTAGACTTCTGAAGTAGTCCACGGTGCTCCAAAACCACAAGACAACCACAACAATTATTTTTTACTACTTAGGAGAGAAATTAAGGAAACTAAGTTCAACTACAGTGTCCTCAGCTCTGCTACGTACATGGGAAAGGAGGGGAAATCTGGCCTTGCTCCTACTTCAGTCTGGGAACTTTTCCTCCTGCTTCGAAGGGAAAAACATCACAGTTCATAAAGTGTGTCCTTTTTGTTAACGCAGAAACACTTTTGTCCTTCCAACGCTTCCAAAAAACCACTTCAAAGGCAAATAGGAGCAAGTTAGCCAACAGCTCCTTCAAAAGGAAATCTCCAAGCTGACCTCCAAATTTTGATAAAGTGGGGATAGTGCCACCAAAAAGCTAATAGAAAACACTCTACAAAACCCCTGCACACAACAGGAGTGAGGCGTTTGCCAGGATTTTTAACCTCCTAGCAGCGTCTCGGCTTTTGTTTATCTTTGATATTTAAGTCAGAATAGATGGAAACAATTCATAATTAATAACGACTAAACCAAAAGTTTCTTCTTTTTACCAATCTTTAAATTTAGAAAAACATTAAAAAAGATGAAGCTGAAGTTATTTGGCAAGCTCCTTGCAATACACATAAATAAATCTCTCTCAGCAAATCTCCAAGGGTTTTAGGCAAAACTTTGTGAATGCCAAGGAGGAAATCTCAAAACAATTTCTGGCTTGTTTGTTGGGCCGAAAGAGTGGACACGATGTCCAAAGTACAACTGGAAATATTATTATTTGTACTAAAGAATGAAGTGATGCTTGTTTTCAGCTCAGCACTGTCTAAGAAGCTTTCCAATGAACCGGTGTCATTTTAACTCTTAACACCAGCCTCCCTTTAGGGCTTTTTATTACACTTTTTGGGAGGGAGCAGCAGACCACAAGGCAGATTGGTTTGTTTCTTTGGTTTTTTTCATGAGCAAAACATTTTGTCAGACTTACTCCAGTCATTTTTAATGTAGGTTACTATGTGGAAAGGCATCGGTGGTCTAGAGTTGATTCACTAGTAGCATGGTTTATCTTAACTTGTCCACAGAGGATATCCAGCTTATTCCATCAGAATCCTACCGAAGTCTTTAAATTGCCTTCTCTAGCATGAACGAGTCTAATTTCAGTGCAAGCTGAGAAAGCAGTTAAAACACAGCTCTGTGCTGGAGATCCCACAGCACGTTTGTAAATGAGGGTGAGTTTGGTAACAATCACAAAAGATTTAGAAAGTAAAAAAACCTCTCCTTGCTCCTGATGCTCAGAACAAAGTCACCAGGGCAGAGCTGAGGAACCTTTGGTTGATCAGTTCTGCTTTTGCTTTAAATAAGTAATGTATGGAGGAGGAGTGGAGCAGCCAATGTGTCCCCCAGGCTCATCAGGGTGCACACTTCCTTACCAAAATCTTGCAAAAGTCCAAACTTTGCATGTAGGGTTGTAGCTCACTTGTCTTAACACAGAAAACTATTGTAGGCTTTCCATCAAATGTGATGCCAAGAGAAAGTTCTCCAAATGAAGGTTGTGTTTTTCTAACGCCGTGACGTTCGTCTTTTAGTCAAAGCTTTGCTCTGTTTTGTTTCAGTTTGTTGACTCCTTTAAGTTACAAATAAACCAAAACTGAATCCCTTAACATGCTGTCATTTGAGTTTCCACTCTGTGTTCCTGCCAGTGCCCTTCCCTTCATTCCATTTATCCCAAGCATTGGCACACAGAGGCAGCGTGATGGAAGTAGCTGAGGTCAGACAGAACGCAAGGCTGGGGGATTGCCAGAGTTGGTGTCTAAGAATCATCTTCTACACAGTGTTCACAGATATCTCATCCGAAAAGCATCCACTGAGTGAGCACAAAACCAGGAAATTCTTTTATAAGAATGCCTGTACTTGTGCTGCCATTTCCCCTGGTGTAGGAGAGCAGTGGTTTCCTGAACACAAATATAAAAGCTAATACATTTCTCAGACCACCACTCTTGCCATTCTCCTTGCACAATAAGCTATAGTTATGGGAAGGACATACTTGCAGGAATCATATTCAGACTTCATCTGTCTGTGCATATTGGTTGCCTGCAAGTATCTACCTGTGCAATGAAATCTGCATCTTCAATCAAAACATAGACAGAATTGACAGATTCTTTGTTTAAATAAGGTTTCCTTCAGCTCTGAGGTTACTAATTACTGCTATCAGCAATATGAATGAAGGTTTATGTGAAGCAGAGATATTAATTCTCTCCTTCCCCTGATTAAAAATATTGTGTGGTTCATTGAAAACCTGAGAGTTGTGATTTTCAAATGCCTGCAGACACCAGCTCCCAGCACACTGTTCTTTTATGCATCCCGTCACTTCCCGGTTGCCTTTTACTGAAAATGAATGTAACGAAATCATATACACCAGCTAAAAATTCAACTTTAAACATTCCTTTGCCGTAGCTGGTTTTCAAGTGAGTGATTCTCAGGGAAAAAAAAAAGACCCTGTAGGTGTGCTGCTGAAAAGGGCGCACACATTTGTATTGCCCAGGCTGTATGGTGGCAGATTGAAAAAAAACCCTGCAAATGTTTCTCTGCTGACAATGAAAAGTTAGAAACCTTCCCCAAGCTGGCTGTGCATCAGCATCTAAACCAGAATCATCC